>NC_057800.1:55743928-55746751 GCF_018294505.1 Triticum aestivum
CGGGCTTCGCCCGCCGTCTTTACCCCCCCCGCGAACCCACCGCCCGCCGTGCCGACCACCGCTCCATTCCCCTGTGCCTTGCCGCCAAGCCCCGCATCGCCCCGCTCGGCTACTTAGTGCGCCCGGCCCGCGCCAGCGCTGCTCCCCCTCTGGCGCCGGCCTCGACCGGCGCCGCCCTCCTCCGGTGCCGCGCCTGCCGCCGCCACTGGCCCTGGCCACGGCCATGGCCGACGCCTCTGTGCGCCATGCGTGTGTGTGTGGGTTGCGTGCGTGTGTGTGTTCTGTGTGTGAGGTGCCCCTGTCAAGTGGGGCCCGCCCCCCTAAAAGATTAGGTAAAATAAATTAATAATAATTATATATAGTAAATTAATTAATAAACAATTTAGTTAACTAATTTAGTTAATTAAGTAATTAACCTAAATGTGTCAATGACACCTGGGCCCCACTGCCCACTTTGACCAGTCAACTAGGAGTATTGACTACTGACTCAACAGTCAACAGGACCCACCTGTCTTACACATACACACACTGCTGGGTACACTTCCATGTACCCGTAGCAGTTTCTATTTATTAATATATGGATTTAAACTAAATCCACGAAATTAGGAAGTCTTTTAAAACTTTAGAAAATCATAGAAATTAAACCGTAGCTCCGATGAAAATGTTTTCTATATGAAAGTTGATCAGAAAAATCCAACGAATCCGAATACTCGTTCCGTTCATGTGTCACATGCCCCTAGCATGATGAACATGGAACATTCCCCCTCCGGTCATCTGTGACACAGGTCTGGAACCGGGAATACCTTCCCGGTTGAATTCCCCCTTCACCTATAACGTCTAGGACCGCGTTAGAACACGTCTAGCTATGCCTGTTGTCCTGTTATGCACTTGCTTGCTATGTATTTACTGTTTCTCCCCCCTCTTATCTCCGGTAGACCCCGAGGCCGATGATGCCCCGGTGA
The DNA here is from genome assembly GCF_018294505.1 of Triticum aestivum. Classification (NCBI taxonomy): domain Eukaryota; kingdom Viridiplantae; phylum Streptophyta; class Magnoliopsida; order Poales; family Poaceae; genus Triticum; species Triticum aestivum. The sequence goes on from NC_057800.1 coordinate 55,744,891, forward strand.
TCGACTACGTCGACGACAACCCCTCCTTGCCAGAGCAACCAGGCAAGCCCCCCCCCCCTTTGATCATCCCAATATCGCCCATTCCATTCTCTCATGCTTGCATTAGATTTTGCTACTGTAATTGTTTGCTCCTATTCTGATGCATAGCCTGCCTTTGTATCTGCTATTGTACCTTACCTGATTATCCTAAACTGCTTAGTATAGGTTGGTTAGTGATCCATCAGTGACCCCCACCTTGTCCTTGTTGCCCCTGCTTCATCATTGAAGACCCGATCAACGGGATCGAAGACCAGGCCCCGACATCGCACATCACTTTCCCCGTAGTTGCTTGACACTACTGGGTTACTATCGAGTGCCGAGGGCGAGCCCTCTACAGCACTTCTGATGTTAACCTATAGTGTAGCTATTCGTTCATGGTCATCGAGGGTGATTTCCTCCTTCACCACTTCCGATACGGCTCTGTCGTGCAACCCCTCAAGTGTGAACCTCGGGGGTGGTTCCTCTTACGTTCACCTTGATTGTTACATCGAGTTGAATTCACCGGGGGTGATTCCTCGGGTTTTCCCCTTGATGTTTGGACACACAGTTACTATGGTTACTATGACTTCACACTGAACCATGTTACTAAAGACGGGTCGACCTTGAGGGGTACCCGCGCGAGCTTAATTGCGAGTGATGTGGAGTCGGGCGGACCTGGAAGGTGCCCGCGAGATAATTACGAGGCGTGGCCAGGCATTCCTAGCCCTTGCCGCAAGTCCTCGAGACAGGGCAACGGGGTCACATCTTTCATGAGTCTCTGCTTGTTACCGCGCGTTCCTAATCCACTACGATTTTGATATTTGATCCGAGGGGCATCTGGCCTGATAGCACTAACCATCACGTGGGCATAGTATGGGCGTTCTGTGTCGTATACATCAGCCCAAGCTTAATAGACGTCAGCGATTGAGCGGCGCGCGCCGGGTTGGACTGGTAAGCTCCTGCCTTTTTAGGGAGGTAGCTCGGTCTGCTCACCGGCCGCGTACGCAACGTGTAGGAGTTCCCGGGGAGATGGCCCATGACCCCTAGGGGCATAGGTTTAGTCCGGCGTGCTGGCCTCTCTATTAAGCCTAGGTCGGGTTGCGGCGTATTGTTTGGCCGAGGCCGAGCATGACTCAGGAAAGTGTGTCCGGCCGGAGTTAAGCGAGCGTGATGGGTAAGTTGGTGCACCCCTGCAGGGAAGAAAACATCTATCGATAGCCTATCCTACGGTAACGGACACTTGGAGTTGTATCCCGATCGATACAACTAGAACTGGATACTTGTGATGAGAACTGGATGGTGATGAGAATTGGATTGTGATGATAACTGGATATTATGGCTCTGGGATTGCTTTCTCGCAGGGAGTCGAGAAAGGATCTCTGGCCGAGGTTGATAACACCACTACTACTTTACTTATGCTACTCTATTCCCTCCTATTGTTGCAAGATGCTGGTTTCCAGAAGATGCTAGTTTTTGATAGGACTAGGCTTTCCCTCTATTCTGGCATTTCTGCAGCCCAGTCCACATATACAGCCTTCTTTTGATAATGTTGCATATGTAGTGTAGATCCTTGCTTGCGAGTACTTTGGATGAGTACTCACGGTTGCTTTGCTCCCCCTTTTCCCCCTTTTCTTCTTTCCGGTTGATGCAACCAGATGTCGGAGCCCAGGAGTCAGATGCCACCGTTGATGCCTACTACTACGTGGAGACCATCGATGACCAGGAGTAGTTAGGAGGCTCCCAGGCAGGAGGCCTTTCCTTTTCGATTGATGTTGCTTTTGTGCTAACCTTCTTAAGGCAAACTTGTCTAACTCATGTCTGTACTCAAATATTGTTGCTTCTG
>NC_057800.1:55746800-55747701 GCF_018294505.1 Triticum aestivum
TGACTCTTGTGTATTCAAGCTTATGTATTCGAGCCCTCGAGGCCCATGGCTTGTAATATAAAGCTTGTATTATTTTAATTTGTGTCTAGAGTTGTGTTGTGATATCTTCCCGTGAGTCCTTGATCTTGATCGTACACATTTGCGTGTATGATTAGTGTACGATTGAATCGAGGGCGTCACAAGTTGGTATCAGAGCCGACTGCCTGTAGGTAGCCCCCTTTCCAACTCCTTGGCCGAAGTTGAGTCTAGAAACCGGAAACCGTTTTTCTAACTTGGCTGTGTGGCTTACGGGCCCACGTCGCCATTGGGTGGTATTTGGATCTTTTACTACTCGTCTATACTCTAGGACTCTGATCTCTCGTATATTCGGGTTAAAACATTTTACTAACTCTGACATTAGGTTCTCGTACCCACTTCCTCCCGGAGAGCCCCGACATTATCGATGATCGCTTGCTTCGCCAGAAGATTCTGCAGATACTCCTCGATGTTTCTCGAGACCTTGTACCAACTGCCTTGCAGTTCCTGACCACCGATAATCCCCCTGAATAACATCCTTGCCGCTTGTACCTTCATCCCTAGTTGCTCCTGTTATTACAAGATACCACTAGTACTCTCCGTTGTTCCGAGAATCCTTTGTGCCTTCTCCTTTGCAGCTTCTTTTCGAACTGTGGATAATTCACTTAACCGGGGTTCGTTCATCCCCAGTTGTTCATTTGCTTTCTAAAATACCTGAAAAGGCCATCTAATCTTTCAAATTCATCTGCAGCCTATTGCTCTTGATTCTCCTTGCCTGCTTGCATTAGGATTAATTGCATATGTCTAGCAATATTCTTTAGAATTCTTTGTGATTGTCATTCTGTTCCTATGGATTCAGCGTGTGTGCGATTACTCACAATCATCA
>NC_057800.1:55747816-55749634 GCF_018294505.1 Triticum aestivum
GAAAACGAGGAGTGAATGAAAGGTTATGCATTGAAGAAGTGGGAGTCGACCTTGAACCTTTGTGTTCATGCCCATGGACCCGATGTAGAACTTATCATGGAAGCTGCTCGTAAAAATGATTACCCCTTGTTATAAGTTCATCTTGTATCGGTGGTTTGATCATTCATAACTGTGGTTCTGACCATAGTTTCTCCTTAATTCCATTTCCCGGACAAGTTAAAATACTTGTCTTCTGTAGATCATTTCATCTGTCCAACCTCTATTTTTGACCTACCTCGAGTATTTCCCCTTGTTATCTCGAGGATATTGTGTCATTGCACTACCTCTTATGAATTCTCATTGGGATGATACTCCATCACATCATTCCTAGCCTGATCGGCTATATCACTATCGAGCTAATTTTAACTGTGCTACCCGGTCCTTCTTCCCGGAGCACAACTTCCGACGACGAGCTAAGCTTACGTCGATCTTCCTCATCTTATCATTTCACCTCAAATAACAAGCTTGATTTCGAGCTTGTGTCGCATCCGTGGTTCCAATAACCTTTCGCTTCATCGTTCCTTTTGCTTGATGTCGTCGCCGTTTGATGGCCTCTTCATAGCACCTCGACAAAATCTGTCGTAATACCCATCAATATACTGACATGTTTCAGGATATCAATCAAATTCATGATGAGAAATACCATCCTCCCCCCTTAATGATTGTGTTATCATCGACAACGTCCTTGACTTCCTGCCAGCACGGACCTGATTTTGTTTGGTTGTACCTTATGTTCCGAGATAATCTTGGAATTGTTTCTCGGTATCTCTTGAGATCTTCGAACCCAATCTTTACTTGACATCGTATCATAGCTGCATCGAAGCATGACTGTGGTATCCGAATATAAACAAGAATATCGGAAGCATAATACAAAATGTTTCTCGTTCAATTACCCTCACACCGTTGTATGGGTAATATCATGATTCTTCCCTCTCCCCATTATCTAAATGCTTTTGAACTTGTTGTCCTATCATGTATGTCTTGCTCCGCTTTTGCTTGGGAAGGATATATGCCCAACTTTTATGTGTAAACACATCTTCCTTTCCATTGGGTTGTTTGATTTGATAATCATATTTTCCTTTCCATTGGTTTGTTTAACGTCTCTTGTAATCTAACTTATCCGAGCAGAGGTAATTCTCTGCTTAGGTAAACACCTCGGTGTACAACTCTGACCCTGTTACTGTTTTTGTTAACATTCCGGTAACCCCTGATGGATGAGAACTTTGCCTATTGGTCCGCCTCGTTCAACGAGCAGCAAAATGGTTCTCTTCGTCCCTTGCCCTTGGTACCAACATTTTTGCCAACATAACTGACAGGCTATCCTCTGACATGCCTTGCTACCATGACCGTGCAAGATGTCTCCGCTCTTCCTACCATGAACACACAAGGTGGGCCCATAACCCACAGTTCCACAAGATCGAAACATGACTCTCCTGTACACCTTTGCTTCTAAGGTTATTTCTCACACTTGGCTTCATAAGAAAATCCCGAGCCGCCTTCCGAGAGGCGATCTATTCTAGTATCAGACGCAATACTTATTCCCATTGCTCTAAACCCCTTTCACCCTCTGTTTCAGGCAACGAACGATTGCCTACTCGGTTGAAGCTTCTTATTGCTCCTTCTTACCTTGCTCTTGATGACTTTCTTGAATTCAACTCGAGAGATGCCTCTATGCCACGTTCACCGAGATAGCCCCCATGTACCTATCTTGTTTTGAACTCCATCCATCCCGAGTCTTCCCCATTACTCCACATCTTAAATCTCGAGACGAGATTTCTT
>NC_057800.1:55751838-55752637 GCF_018294505.1 Triticum aestivum
TGCGTCGTGCGTGTGTGTGTGTGGGTTGCGTGCGTGTGTGTGTTCTGTGTGTGAGGTGCCCCTGTCAAGTGGGGCCCGCCCCCCTAAAAGATTAGGTAAAATAAATTAAAAATAATTGTATATAGTAAATTAATTAATAAACAGTTTAGTTAACTAATTTAGTTAATTAAGTAATTAACCTAAATGTGTCAATGACACCTGGGCCCCACTGCCCACTTTGACCAGTCAACTGGGAGTATTTACTACTGACTCAACAGTCAACAGGACCCACCTGTCTTACACATAAACACACTGCTAGGTACACTTCCGTGTACCCATAGAAGTTTCTGTTTATTGATATATGGATTTAAACTAAATCCAGGAAATTAAGAAGTCTTTTAAAACTTTAGAAAATCATAGAAATTAAACTGTAGCTCCGATGAAAATGTTTTCTATATGAAAGTTGATCAGAAAAATCCAACGAATCCGAATACACGTTCCGTTCATCTGTCACATGCCCCTAGCATGATGAACATGGAAAATTCCCCCTCCAGTCATCTGTGTGACACAGGTCCGGAACCGGGAATACCTTCCCGGTTGAATTCCCCCATCACCTATAACGTCTAGGACCGCGTGAGAACACGTCTAGCTATGTCTGTTGTCCTGTTATGCACTTGCTTGCTATGTATTTACTGTTTCTCCCCCCTCTTATCTCCGGTAGACCCCGAGGCCGATGATGCCCCGGTGATCGACTACGTCGACGACAACCCCTCCTTGCCAGAGCAACCAGGCAAGCCCCCCCTTTGATCATCCCGATATC
>NC_057800.1:55753397-55756084 GCF_018294505.1 Triticum aestivum
CCCATTCCATTCTCTCATGCTTGCATTAGATTTTGCTACTATAATTGTTTGCTCCTATTCTGATGCATAGCCTGCTTTTGTATCTGCTGTTGTACCTTACCTGATTATCCTAAACTGCTTAGTATAGGTTGGTTAGTGATCCATCAGTGACCCCCACCTTGTCCTTGTTGCCCGTGCTTCATCATTGAAGACCCGATCAACGGGATCGAAGACCAGGCCCCGACACCGCACATCACTTTCCCCTTAGTTGCTCGACACTACTGGGTTACTATCGAGTGCCGAGGGTGAGCCCTCTACAGCACTTCTGATGTTAACCTGTAGTGTAGCTATTCGTTCGTGGTCATCGAGGGTAATTTCCTCCTTCACCATTTCCGATACGGCTCTGTCGTGCAACCCCTCAAGTGTGAACCTCGGGGGTGGTTCCTCTTACGTTCACCTTGATGATTACATCGAGTGGAATTCACTGGGGGGTGATTCCTCGGGTTTTCCCCTTGATGTTTGGACACATAGTTACTATGGTTACTATGACTTTACACTGAACCATGTTACTAAAGACGGGTCGACCTTGAGGGGTACCCGCGCGAGCTTAATTGCGAGTGATGTGGAGTCGGGCGGACCTGGAAGGTGCCCGCGAGATAATTACGAGGCGTGGCCGGGCATTCCTAGCCCTTGCCGCAAGTCCTCGAGACAGGGCAACGGGGTCACATCTTTCATGAGTCTCTGCTTGTTACCGCGCGTTCCTAATCCACTACGATTTTGATATTTGATCCGAGGGGCATCTGGCCTGATAGCACTAACCATCACGTGGGCATAGTATGGGCATTCTGCATCGTATACATCAGCCCAAGCTTAATAGACGTCAGCGATTGAGCGGCGCGCGCCGGGTTGGACTGGTAAGCTCCTGCCTTTTTAGGGAGGTAGCTCGGTCTGCTCACCGGCCGCGTACGCAACGTGTAGGAGTTCCCGGGGAGATGGCCCATGACCCCTAGGGGCATAGGTTTAGTCCGGCGTGCTGGCCTCTCTATTAAGCCTAGGTCGGGTTGCGGCGTATTGTTTGGCCGAGGCCGAGCATGACTCAGGAAAGTGTGTCCGGCCGGAGTTAAGCGAGCGTGATGGGTAAGTTGGTGCACCCCTGCAGGGAAGAAAACATCTATCGATAGCCTGTCCTACGGTAACGAACACTTGGAGTTGTATCCCGATCGATACAACTAGAACTGGATACTTGTGATGAGAACTGGATGGTGATGAGAATTGGATTGTGATGATAACTGGATATTATGGCTCTGGGATTGCTTTCTCGCAGGGAGTCGAGAAAGGATCTCTGGCCGAGGTTGATAACACCACTACTACTTTACTTATGCTACTCTATTCCCTCCTATTGTTGCAAGATGCTGGTTTCCAGAAGATGCTAGTTTTTGATAGGACTAGGCTTTCCCTCTATTCTGGCATTTCTGCAGCCCAGTCCACATATACAGCCTTCTTTTGATAATGTTGCATATGTAGTGTAGATCCTTGCTTGCGAGTACTTTGGATGAGTACTCACGGTTGCTTTGCTCCCCCTTTTCCCCCTTTTCTTCTTTCCGGTTGATGCAACCAGATGTCGGAGCCCAGGAGTCAGATGCCACCGTTGATGCCTACTACTACGTGGAGACCATCGATGACCAGGAGTAGTTAGGAGGCTCCCAGGCAGGAGGCCTTTCCTTTTCGATTGATGTTGCTTTTGTGCTAACCTTCTTAAGGCAAACTTGTCTAACTCATGTCTGTACTCAAATATTGTTGCTTCTGTTGACTCTTGTGTATTCAAGCTTATGTATTCGAGCCCTCGAGGCCCATGGCTTGTAATATAAAGCTTGTATTATTTTAATTTGTGTCTAGAGTTGTGTTGTGATATCTTCCCGTGAGTCCTTGATCTTGATCGTACACATTTGCGTGTATGATTAGTGTACGATTGAATCGAGGGCGTCACAAGTTGGTATCAGAGCCGACTGCCTGTAGGTAGCCCCCTTTCCAACTCCTTGGCCGAAGTTGAGTCTAGAAACCGGAAACCGTTTTTCTAACTTGGCTGTGTGGCTTACGGGCCCACGTCGCCATTGGGTGGTATTTGGATCTTTTACTACTCGTCTATACTCTAGGACTCTGATCTCTCGTATATTCGGGTTAAAACATTTTACTAACTCTGACATTAGGTTCTCGTACCCACTTCCTCCCGGAGAGCCCCGACATTATCGATGATCGCTTGCTTCGCCAGAAGATTCTGCAGATACTCCTCGATGTTTCTCGAGACCTTGTACCAACTGCCTTGCAGTTCCTGACCACCGATAATCCCCCTGAATAACATCCTTGCCGCTTGTACCTTCATCCCTAGTTGCTCCTGTTATTACAAGATACCACTAGTACTCTCCGTTGTTCCGAGAATCCTTTGTGCCTTCTCCTTTGCAGCTTCTTTTCGAACTGTGGATAATTCACTTAACCGGGGTTCGTTCATCCCCAGTTGTTCATTTGCTTTCTAAAATACCTGAAAAGGCCATCTAATCTTTCAAATTCATCTGCAGCCTATTGCTCTTGATTCTCCTTGCCTGCTTGCATTAGGATTAATTGCATATGTCTAGCAATATTCTTTAGAATTCTTTGTGATTGTCATTCTGTTCCTATGGATTCAGCGTGTGTGCGATTACTCACAATCATCA
>NC_057800.1:55756094-55757912 GCF_018294505.1 Triticum aestivum
GAAAACGAGGAGTGAATGAAAGGTTATGCATTGAAGAAGTGGGAGTCGACCTTGAACCTTTGTGTTCATGCCCATGGACCCGATGTAGAACTTATCATGGAAGCTGCTCGTAAAAATGATTACCCCTTGTTATAAGTTCATCTTGTATCGGTGGTTTGATCATTCATAACTGTGGTTCTGACCATAGTTTCTCCTTAATTCCATTTCCCGGACAAGTTAAAATACTTGTCTTCTGTAGATCATTTCATCTGTCCAACCTCTATTTTTGACCTACCTCGAGTATTTCCCCTTGTTATCTCGAGGATATTGTGTCATTGCACTACCTCTTATGAATTCTCATTGGGATGATACTCCATCACATCATTCCTAGCCTGATCGGCTATATCACTATCGAGCTAATTTTAACTGTGCTACCCGGTCCTTCTTCCCGGAGCACAACTTCCGACGACGAGCTAAGCTTACGTCGATCTTCCTCATCTTATCATTTCACCTCAAATAACAAGCTTGATTTCGAGCTTGTGTCGCATCCGTGGTTCCAATAACCTTTCGCTTCATCGTTCCTTTTGCTTGATGTCGTCGCCGTTTGATGGCCTCTTCATAGCACCTCGACAAAATCTGTCGTAATACCCATCAATATACTGACATGTTTCAGGATATCAATCAAATTCATGATGAGAAATACCATCCTCCCCCCTTAATGATTGTGTTATCATCGACAACGTCCTTGACTTCCTGCCAGCACGGACCTGATTTTGTTTGGTTGTACCTTATGTTCCGAGATAATCTTGGAATTGTTTCTCGGTATCTCTTGAGATCTTCGAACCCAATCTTTACTTGACATCGTATCATAGCTGCATCGAAGCATGACTGTGGTATCCGAATATAAACAAGAATATCGGAAGCATAATACAAAATGTTTCTCGTTCAATTACCCTCACACCGTTGTATGGGTAATATCATGATTCTTCCCTCTCCCCATTATCTAAATGCTTTTGAACTTGTTGTCCTATCATGTATGTCTTGCTCCGCTTTTGCTTGGGAAGGATATATGCCCAACTTTTATGTGTAAACACATCTTCCTTTCCATTGGGTTGTTTGATTTGATAATCATATTTTCCTTTCCATTGGTTTGTTTAACGTCTCTTGTAATCTAACTTATCCGAGCAGAGGTAATTCTCTGCTTAGGTAAACACCTCGGTGTACAACTCTGACCCTGTTACTGTTTTTGTTAACATTCCGGTAACCCCTGATGGATGAGAACTTTGCCTATTGGTCCGCCTCGTTCAACGAGCAGCAAAATGGTTCTCTTCGTCCCTTGCCCTTGGTACCAACATTTTTGCCAACATAACTGACAGGCTATCCTCTGACATGCCTTGCTACCATGACCGTGCAAGATGTCTCCGCTCTTCCTACCATGAACACACAAGGTGGGCCCATAACCCACAGTTCCACAAGATCGAAACATGACTCTCCTGTACACCTTTGCTTCTAAGGTTATTTCTCACACTTGGCTTCATAAGAAAATCCCGAGCCGCCTTCCGAGAGGCGATCTATTCTAGTATCAGACGCAATACTTATTCCCATTGCTCTAAACCCCTTTCACCCTCTGTTTCAGGCAACGAACGATTGCCTACTCGGTTGAAGCTTCTTATTGCTCCTTCTTACCTTGCTCTTGATGACTTTCTTGAATTCAACTCGAGAGATGCCTCTATGCCACGTTCACCGAGATAGCCCCCATGTACCTATCTTGTTTTGAACTCCATCCATCCCGAGTCTTCCCCATTACTCCACATCTTAAATCTCGAGACGAGATTTCTT
>NC_057800.1:55757922-55758978 GCF_018294505.1 Triticum aestivum
TAGTGGAGGAGATTTGTAACAACCCCAAGAATCATGCTACAGTAATCTCCCCTAATGGTGGCCATGTCATCGTGATTACTATGCAGCTTTCCACTTGTCCAAAAATCAAAGCCTTTTTCAAGTATAAAATAAGTTGAATAAATTATTTCTTCGAGCAGTAAAACTAAAATGTTCGAATAATTCTCTAAATACCCCTGATCATCTTCATGTTGAAACCAACTTCATTTGACTCACAAATAAATTCCTAGAAAAATAATAACTAGTCCAGCAGCAAATAGAATAGCCTGTTTCGAAATAACAATTATTAATACAATTCCTTTTGACCTCAAACTTTGTGGGGCTCTTCAATATTTTGCCTAATATATAAATTGCTAATTTTCTCTTTTAACTAAAGTCACTTAGTGGCAAAAATAAATGCAAAACAGTGGGAGAAAAAGAGAAACAGAAAGAAAAGGAAAAGGGCCCACTGTTGGACTGGGATCTACATGCACAATGCACAGCCCAGCCCAACTCCCCCGTCATCTCCTTTCTCTGTTCATGGAGATGGTGTGGCACCCATCCATGCCTCTGGTGGCGCCGTGTCGGCCATCCGCTCCTCCTGGAGATGGATAAGATCCACCCCGAGCGCCGACACGAACCCTAATCCCCATTCCCCATCCTCCTCGCTCGCTCTCTTCCCTCCTCTGTCGCCCGACCGCAATCATCGTGCCGTCGCCGTGCTCGCGGCCACTAGCCTCCCCAGTGCTCTAGCCTCCCCGGTGCTCGGGAGGAAGTCGAGGAGAACCGCCGTCCTCTTCTCCGTCGACTTCAACCATTGGAGCAAGTTGGGAGGGCCTCGCGCGTCGCCATCGAGCTCATCTCCGCCTCTGCATCTCGGCGCTCGCCGTCTTTGATTCGGCCTCGCCGGAGCCTCCCCGAGCCCGCTTTGCACCTCTACAGGCTCATTGTGAACCCCTTTGCCGATTCCTCGCCTCTCCTCTTTGAGTCCCTGGCCGTAGGAGCCCCACCCGAGTTAGTCCGCCGCGGCCGGAGCTTCGTTTCGACGTGCCTTGGCCG
>NC_057800.1:55760162-55761063 GCF_018294505.1 Triticum aestivum
TGACTCTTGTGTATTCAAGCTTATGTATTCGAGCCCTCGAGGCCCATGGCTTGTAATATAAAGCTTGTATTATTTTAATTTGTGTCTAGAGTTGTGTTGTGATATCTTCCCGTGAGTCCTTGATCTTGATCGTACACATTTGCGTGTATGATTAGTGTACGATTGAATCGAGGGCGTCACAAGTTGGTATCAGAGCCGACTGCCTGTAGGTAGCCCCCTTTCCAACTCCTTGGCCGAAGTTGAGTCTAGAAACCGGAAACCGTTTTTCTAACTTGGCTGTGTGGCTTACGGGCCCACGTCGCCATTGGGTGGTATTTGGATCTTTTACTACTCGTCTATACTCTAGGACTCTGATCTCTCGTATATTCGGGTTAAAACATTTTACTAACTCTGACATTAGGTTCTCGTACCCACTTCCTCCCGGAGAGCCCCGACATTATCGATGATCGCTTGCTTCGCCAGAAGATTCTGCAGATACTCCTCGATGTTTCTCGAGACCTTGTACCAACTGCCTTGCAGTTCCTGACCACCGATAATCCCCCTGAATAACATCCTTGCCGCTTGTACCTTCATCCCTAGTTGCTCCTGTTATTACAAGATACCACTAGTACTCTCCGTTGTTCCGAGAATCCTTTGTGCCTTCTCCTTTGCAGCTTCTTTTCGAACTGTGGATAATTCACTTAACCGGGGTTCGTTCATCCCCAGTTGTTCATTTGCTTTCTAAAATACCTGAAAAGGCCATCTAATCTTTCAAATTCATCTGCAGCCTATTGCTCTTGATTCTCCTTGCCTGCTTGCATTAGGATTAATTGCATATGTCTAGCAATATTCTTTAGAATTCTTTGTGATTGTCATTCTGTTCCTATGGATTCAGCGTGTGTGCGATTACTCACAATCATCA
>NC_057800.1:55761842-55769171 GCF_018294505.1 Triticum aestivum
TGCGTCGTGCGTGTGTGTGTGTGGGTTGCGTGCGTGTGTGTGTTCTGTGTGTGAGGTGCCCCTGTCAAGTGGGGCCCGCCCCCCTAAAAGATTAGGTAAAATAAATTAAAAATAATTGTATATAGTAAATTAATTAATAAACAGTTTAGTTAACTAATTTAGTTAATTAAGTAATTAACCTAAATGTGTCAATGACACCTGGGCCCCACTGCCCACTTTGACCAGTCAACTGGGAGTATTTACTACTGACTCAACAGTCAACAGGACCCACCTGTCTTACACATAAACACACTGCTAGGTACACTTCCGTGTACCCATAGAAGTTTCTGTTTATTGATATATGGATTTAAACTAAATCCAGGAAATTAAGAAGTCTTTTAAAACTTTAGAAAATCATAGAAATTAAACTGTAGCTCCGATGAAAATGTTTTCTATATGAAAGTTGATCAGAAAAATCCAACGAATCCGAATACACGTTCCGTTCATCTGTCACATGCCCCTAGCATGATGAACATGGAAAATTCCCCCTCCAGTCATCTGTGTGACACAGGTCCGGAACCGGGAATACCTTCCCGGTTGAATTCCCCCATCACCTATAACGTCTAGGACCGCGTGAGAACACGTCTAGCTATGTCTGTTGTCCTGTTATGCACTTGCTTGCTATGTATTTACTGTTTCTCCCCCCTCTTATCTCCGGTAGACCCCGAGGCCGATGATGCCCCGGTGATCGACTACGTCGACGACAACCCCTCCTTGCCAGAGCAACCAGGCAAGCCCCCCCTTTGATCATCCCGATATCTCCCATTCCATTCTCTCATGCTTGCATTAGATTTTGCTACTATAATTGTTTGCTCCTATTCTGATGCATAGCCTGCTTTTGTATCTGCTGTTGTACCTTACCTGATTATCCTAAACTGCTTAGTATAGGTTGGTTAGTGATCCATCAGTGACCCCCACCTTGTCCTTGTTGCCCGTGCTTCATCATTGAAGACCCGATCAACGGGATCGAAGACCAGGCCCCGACACCGCACATCACTTTCCCCTTAGTTGCTCGACACTACTGGGTTACTATCGAGTGCCGAGGGTGAGCCCTCTACAGCACTTCTGATGTTAACCTGTAGTGTAGCTATTCGTTCGTGGTCATCGAGGGTAATTTCCTCCTTCACCATTTCCGATACGGCTCTGTCGTGCAACCCCTCAAGTGTGAACCTCGGGGGTGGTTCCTCTTACGTTCACCTTGATGATTACATCGAGTGGAATTCACTGGGGGGTGATTCCTCGGGTTTTCCCCTTGATGTTTGGACACATAGTTACTATGGTTACTATGACTTTACACTGAACCATGTTACTAAAGACGGGTCGACCTTGAGGGGTACCCGCGCGAGCTTAATTGCGAGTGATGTGGAGTCGGGCGGACCTGGAAGGTGCCCGCGAGATAATTACGAGGCGTGGCCGGGCATTCCTAGCCCTTGCCGCAAGTCCTCGAGACAGGGCAACGGGGTCACATCTTTCATGAGTCTCTGCTTGTTACCGCGCGTTCCTAATCCACTACGATTTTGATATTTGATCCGAGGGGCATCTGGCCTGATAGCACTAACCATCACGTGGGCATAGTATGGGCATTCTGCATCGTATACATCAGCCCAAGCTTAATAGACGTCAGCGATTGAGCGGCGCGCGCCGGGTTGGACTGGTAAGCTCCTGCCTTTTTAGGGAGGTAGCTCGGTCTGCTCACCGGCCGCGTACGCAACGTGTAGGAGTTCCCGGGGAGATGGCCCATGACCCCTAGGGGCATAGGTTTAGTCCGGCGTGCTGGCCTCTCTATTAAGCCTAGGTCGGGTTGCGGCGTATTGTTTGGCCGAGGCCGAGCATGACTCAGGAAAGTGTGTCCGGCCGGAGTTAAGCGAGCGTGATGGGTAAGTTGGTGCACCCCTGCAGGGAAGAAAACATCTATCGATAGCCTGTCCTACGGTAACGGACACTTGGAGTTGTATCCCGATCGATACAACTAGAACTGGATACTTGTGATGAGAACTGGATGGTGATGAGAATTGGATTGTGATGATAACTGGATATTATGGCTCTGGGATTGCTTTCTCGCAGGGAGTCGAGAAAGGATCTCTGGCCGAGGTTGATAACACCACTACTACTTTACTTATGCTACTCTATTCCCTCCTATTGTTGCAAGATGCTGGTTTCCAGAAGATGCTAGTTTTTGATAGGACTAGGCTTTCCCTCTATTCTGGCATTTCTGCAGCCCAGTCCACATATACAGCCTTCTTTTGATAATGTTGCATATGTAGTGTAGATCCTTGCTTGCGAGTACTTTGGATGAGTACTCACGGTTGATTTGCTCCCCCTTTTCCCCCTTTTCTTCTTTCCGGTTGATGCAACCAGATGTCGGAGCCCAGGAGTCAGATGCCACCGTTGATGCCTACTACTACATGGAGACCATCGACGACCAGGAGTAGTTAGGAGGCTCCCAGGCAGGAGGCCTTGCCTTTTCGATCGATGTTGCTTTTGTGCTAGCCTTCTTAAGACAAACTTGTCTAACTCATGTCTGTACTCAAATATTGTTGCTTCCGCTGACTCTTGTGTATTCAAGCTTATGTATTCGAGCCCTCGAGGCCCCTGGCTTGTAATATAGAGCTTGTATTATTTTAATTTGTGTCTAGAGTTGTGTTGTGATATCTTCCCGTGAGTCCTTGATCTTGATCGTACACATTTGTGTGTATGATTAGTGTACAATTGAATCGAGGGCGTCACAAGTTGGTATCAGAGCCGACTGCCTATAGGTAGCCCCCTTTCCAACTCCTTGGCCGAAGTTGAGTCTAGAAACCGGAAACCGTTTTTCTAACTTGGCTGTGTGGCTTACGGGCCCACGTCGCCATTGGGTGGTATTTGGATCTTTTATTACTCGTCTATACTCTGGGACTCTGATCTCTTGTCTATTCGGGTTAAAACATTTTACTAACTCTGACATTAGGTTCTCGTACCCACTTCCTCCCGGAGAGCCCCGACATTATCGATGATCGCTTGCTTCGCCAGAAGATTCTGCAGATACTCCTCGATGTTTCTCGAGACCCTGTACCAACTGCCTTGCAGTTCCTAACCACCGATAATCCCTCTGAATAACATCCTTGCCGCTTGTACCTTCATTCCTAGTTGCTCCTGTTATTACAAGATACCACTAGTACTCTCCGTTGTTCCGAGAATGCTTTGTGCCTTCTCCTTTGCAAGTTCTTGTCGAACTGCGGATAATTCACTTAACCGGGGTTCGTTCATCCCCAGTTGTTCATTTCCTTTCCAAAATACCTGAAAAGGCCATCTGATCTTTCAAATTCATCCGCAGCCTATTGTTGTTGATTCTCCTTGCCTGCTTGCATTAGGATTAATTGCATATGTCTAGCAATATTCTTTAGAATTCTTTATGATTGTCATTCTGTTCCTATGAATTCAGTGTGTGTGCGATTACTCACAATCATCAATTAATCTTTGGAAATTTTCTTTCCGGCTCAGACACCCTTCCAGATATGAGCTGGTTCTTGCCCAATCCAGATTTGATCGGGTGCACCTCTAAGTCTATTCACTTACTCATCTTTTGATCAGAGCCTATGCTTCTGATCCTTCGTCTTGAAATCATAACTCCTTTGTACTCAAGCATCGAATTATTTAGATGTTTCTATAATCCGATGCCTTTGCATTCTTTCCCTCTTCTGATTGAGTACTGATACTCACATCAGATCCATTGAGGACCACTAAATCCTTTGTTGGATTATTATCCAACAATTTCCTTCATATTCAAAATCTCGTGCGCTCTTCCCCTGATACATATTGCCTTCGGTAAATTGTATCCTCTACTTATTGTCAACCATGCTCTGTTATTGAGCCGATGTGATATGCTTTGGAAGTTAGTGGTACGTGTTCCTAAGAAACCCCTACGGGTTGAACATATGCCTTCCCTAATCCGTGTTAACTCAAAAGAGATGTGAGTCTTACTCTTCTGGTACTTCGCCAGATAAATCTTCTGCACTACAATTTCTTTGAAAATGAGGAGTGAATGAAAGGTTATGCATTGAAGAAGTGGGAGTCGACCTTGAACCTTTGTGTTCATGCCCATGGACCCGATGTAGAACTTATCATGGAAGCTGCTCGTAAAAATGATTACCCCTTGTTATAAGTTCATCTTGTATCGGTGGTTTGATCATTCATAACTGTGGTTCTGACCATAGTTTCTCCTTAATTCCATTTCCCGGACAAGTTAAAATACTTGTCTTCTGCAGATCATTTCATCTGTCCAACCTCTATTTTTGACCTACCTCGAGTATTGCCCCTTGTTCTCTTGAGGATATTGTGTCATTGCACTACCTCTTATGAATTCTCATTGGGATGATACTCCATCACATCATTCCTAGCCTGATCAGCTATATCACTATCGAGCTAATTTTAACTGTGCTACCCGGTCCTTCTTCCCGGAGCACAACTTCCGACGACGAGCTAAGCTTACGTCGATCTTCTTCATCTTATCATTTCACCTCAAATAACAAGATTTATTCCGAGCTTGTGTCGCATCCGTGGTTCGAATAACCTTTCGCTTCATCGTTCCTTTTGCTTGATGTCATCGCCGTTTGATGGCCTCTTCATAGTACCTCGACAAAATCCGCCGTAATCCCCATCAATATACTGACCTGTTTCAGGATATCAATCAAATTCATGATGAGAAATACCATCCTCCCCCCTCGATGATTGTGTTATCATCGACAACGTCCTTGACTTCCTGCCAGCACGGACCTGATTTTGTTTGGTTGTACCTTACGTTCCGAGATAATCTTGGAATTGTTTCTCGGTATCTCTTGAGGTCTTCGAACCCAATCTTTACTTGACACCATATCATAGCTGCATCGAAGCATGACTGTGGTATCTGAATATCAACAAGAACATCGGAAGCATAATACAAAATGTTTCTTGTTCAATTACCCTCACACCGTTGTATGGGTAATATCATGATTCTTCCCTCTCCCCATTATCTAAATGCTTTTGAACTTGTTGTCCTATCATGTATGTCCTGCTCCGCTTTTGCTTGGGAAGGATATACGCCCAACTTTTATGTGTAAACACATCTTCCTTTCCATTGGGTTGTTTGATTTGATAATCATATTTTCCTTTCCATTGGTTTGTTTAACGTCTCTTGTAATCTAACTTATCCGAGCAGAGGTAATTCTCTGCTTAGGTAAACACCTCGGTGTACAACTCTGTCAGTAAGACCCTGTTACTATTGTTGTTAACATTCCGGTAACCCCCCATGGATGAGAACTTTGCCTATTGGTCCACCTCGTTCAACGAGCAGCAAAATGGTTCTCTTCGTCCCTCGCCCTTGGTACCAACGTTTTCGCCAACATAACTGACAGACTATCCTCTGACATGCCTTGCTACCATGACCGTGCAAGATGTCGCCGCTCTTCCTACTATGAACACACAAGGTGGGCCCATAACCCACAGTTCCACAAGATCGAAACCTGACACTCATGTACACCTTTGCTTCTAAGGTTATTTCTCACACTTGGCTCCATAAGAAAATCCCGAGCCACCTTCTGAGAGGCGATCTATTCTGGTATCAGACGCAATACTTATTCCCATTGCTCTGAACCCCTTTCACCCTCTGTTTCAGGCAACGAACGATTGCCTACCCGGTTGAAGCTTCTTATTGCTCCTTCTTACCTTGCTCTCGATGACTTTCTTGAATTTCAACTCAAGAGATGCCTCTATGCCACGTTCACCGAGATAGCCCCCATGTACCTATCTTGTTTTGAACTCCATCCATCCCGTGTCTTCCCCATTACTCCACATCTTAAATCTCGGGACGAGATTTCTTGTAGTGGAGGAGATTTGTAACAACCCCAAGAATCATGCTACAGTAATCTCCCCTAATGGTGGCCATGTCATCGTGATTACTATGCAGCTTTCCACTTGTCCAAAAATCAAAGCCTTTTTCAAGTATAAAATAAGTCGAATAAATTATTTCTTCGAGCAGTAAAACTAAAATGTTCGAATAATTCTCTAAATACCCCTGATCATCTTCATGTTGAAACCAACTTCATTTGACTCACAAATAAATTCCTAGAAAATAATAACTAGTCCAGCAGCAAATAGAATAGCCTGTTTCAAAATAACAATTATTAATACAATTCCTTTTGACCTCAAACTTTGTGGGGCTCTTCAATATTTTGCCTAATATATAAATTGCTAATTTTCTCTTTTAACTAAAGTCACTTAGTGGCAAAACTAAATGCGAAACCGTGGGAGAAAAAGAGAAACAGAAATAAAAGAAAGAAAAGGAAAAGGGCCCACTGTTGGACTGGGATCTACATGCACAATGCACAGCCCAGCCTAACTCCCCTGTCATCTCCTTTCTCTGTTCATGGAGATGGTGTGGCGCCCATCCATGCCTCTGGTGGCGCCGTGTCAGCCATCCGCTCCTCCTGGAGATGGATAAGATCCACCCCGAGCGCCGAGACGAACCCTAATCCCCATTCCCCATCCTCCTCGCTCGCTCTCCTCCCTCCTCTGTCGCCCGACCGCAATCATCGTGCCGTCGCCGTGCTCGCGGCCACTAGGCTCCCCGGTGCTCTAGCCTCCCCGGTGCTCGGGAGGAACTCGAGGAGCACCGCCGTCCTCTTATCCGTCGACTTCAACCATCGGAGCAAGCTGGGAGGGCCTCGCGCGTCGCCATCGAGCTCATCTTCGCCTCTGCATCTCAGCGCTCGCCGTCTTCGATTCGGCCTCGCTGGAGCCACCCCGAGCCCACTTTGCACTTCTACAGGCTCATTGTGAGCCCCTCTTCCGATTCCTCGCCTCTCCTCTTTGAGTCCCTGGTCGTAGGAGCCCCACCCGAGTTAGTCCGCCGCGGCCGAAGCTTCGTTTTGACGTGCCTTGGCCGCGCTCCCGATCTACCTCAGGTCGTCTTTGGCCGCGCCTGCCTGCGTGAGTTCGCGCTGCCGCACGCCTCTAGCGCCCCATGGCCGCTCGCCGCACTCCCGCACGCGCGAGCCCAGCCGTGCCACCCCTGCTGCTACGCTGCTGCTGTGCTGCCGGCCCTTGCTAGCTGCCACCGCTGCTGCTCTATACGCTGCTTCTCTGGTCGCCTAGCACCACATCGCCGGAGCCCGCTGGAGCCCGCCGCTGCCCCCCTGCGCGTGTGTGGCCAGTCCCGCCGCACTCGCTGCTGCTGCGCAAGCTCGCGCCGACCGCCTCCCCTCCCAGTGGCCGCGCCCAACCAAGCCGGCCCGCGCCCGCCGCCCCCTGCCCTCGCTGTGCCCTGCCTCCGCTGCT
>NC_057800.1:55769466-55786050 GCF_018294505.1 Triticum aestivum
GCCGACCACCACTCCATTCCCCTGTGCCTTGCCGCCAAGCCCCGCATCGCCCCGCTCGGCTGCTTAGTGCGCCCGGCCCGCGCCGGCGCTGCTCCCCCTCTGGCGCCGGCCTCGACCGGCGCCACCCTCCTCTGGTGCCGCGCCCGCCGCCCCCGCTGGCCCTGGCCACAGCCATGGCCGACGCCTCTGTGCGCCGTGCGTGTGTGTGTGGGTTGCGTGCGTGTGTGTGTTCTGTGTGTGGGGTGCCCCTGTCAAGTGGGGCCCGCCCCCCTAAAAGATTAGGTAAAATAAATTAATAATAATTATATATAGTAAATTAATTAATAAAGAGTTTAGTTAACTAATTTAGTTAATTAAGTAATTAACCTAAATGTGTCAATGACACCTGGGCCCCACTGCCCACTTTGACCAGTCAACTGGGAGTATTGACTACTGACTCAATAGTCAACAGGACCCACCTGTCTTACACATACACACACTGCTGGGTACACTTCCGTGTGCCCATAGCAGTTTCTGTTTATTAATATATGGATTCAAACTAAATCTAGGAAATTAGGAAGTCTTTTAAAACTTTAGAAAATCATAGAAATTAAACCGTAGCTCCGATGAGAATGTTTTCTATATGAAAGTTGATCAGAAAAATCCAACGAATCCGAATACATGTTCCGTTCATCTGTCACATGCCCCTAGCATGCTGAACATGGAACATTCCCCCTCCGGTCATCTGTGTGACACAGGTCCGGAACCGGGAATACCTTCCCGGTTGAATTCCCCCTTCACATATAACGTCTAGGACCGCGTTAGAACACGTCTAGCTATGCATGTTGTCCTGTTATGCACTTGCTTGCTATGTATTTACTGTTTCTCCCCCCTCTTCTCTCCGGTAGAACCCGAGGCCGATGATGCCCCGGTGATCGACTACGTCGACGACAACCCCTCCTTGCCAGAGCAACCAGGCAAGCCCCCCCTTTGATCATCCCGATATCACCCATTCCATTCTCTCATGCTTGAATTAGATTTTGCTACCGTAATTGTTTTCTCCTATTCTGATGCATAGCCTGCTTTTGTATCTGCTGTTGTACCTTACCTGATTATCCTAAACTGCTTAGTATAGGTTGGTTAGTGATCCATCAGTGACCCCCACCTTGTCCTTGTTACCCCTGCTTCATCATTGAAGACCCGATCAACGGGATCGAAGACCAGGCCCCGACACTGCACATCACTTCCCCTTAGTTGCTCGACACTACTGGGTTACTATCGAGTGCCGAGGGTGAGCCCTCTACAGCACTTCTGATGTTAACCTGTAGTGTAGCTATTCGTTCGTGGTCATCGAGGGTGATTTCCTCCTTCACCACTTTCGATACGGCTCTGTCGTGCAACCCCTCAAGTGTGAACCTCGGGGGTGGTTCCTCTTACGTTCACCTTAATGATTACATCGAGTGGAATTCACCGGGGGTGATTCCTCGGGTTTTCCCCTTGATGTTTGGACACACAGTTACTATGGTTACTATGACTTTACACTGAACTATGTTACTAAAGACGGGTCGACCTTTAGGGGTACCCGCGCGAGCTTAATTGCGAGTGATGTGGAGTCGGGCGGACCTGGAAGGTGCCCGCGAGATAATTACGAGGCGTGGCCGGGCATTCCTAGCCCTTGCCGCAAGTCCTCGAGACGGGGCAACGGGGTCACATCTTTCGTGAGTCTCTGCTTGTTACCGCGCGTTCCTAATCCACTACGATTTGGATATTTGATCCGAGAGGCCTCTGGCCTGATAGCACTAACCATCACGTGGGCATAGAATGGGCGTTCTGCGTCGTATACATCAGCCGAAGCTTAATAGACGTCAGCGACTGAGCGGCGCGCGCCGGGTTGGACTGGTAAGCTCCTACCTTTTTAGGGAGGTAGCTAGGTCTGCTCACCGGCCGCGTACGCAACGTGCAGGAGTTCCCGGGGAGATGGCCCATGACCCCTGGGGGCATAGGTTTAGTCCGGTGTGCTAGCCTCTCTATTAAGCCTAGGTCGGGTTGCGGCGTATTGTTTGGCCGAGGCCGGGCATGACTCAGGAAATTGTGTCCGGCTGGAGTTAAGCGAGTGTGGTGGGTAAGTTGGTGCACCCCTGCAGGGAAGAAAACATCTATCGATAGCCTGTCCTACGGTAACGGACACTTGGAGTTGTATCCCGATCGATACAACTAGAACTGGATACTTGTAATGAGAACTGGATGGTGATGAGAATTGGATTGTGATGATAACTGGATATTATGGCTCTGGGATTGCTTTCTCGCAGGGAGTCGAGAAAGGATCTCTGGCCGAGGTTGATAACACAACTACTACTTTACTTATGGTACTCTACTCCCTAATGTTACTACAAGATGGTGGTTTCCAAAAGATGCTAGTCTTCGATAGGACTAGGCTTTCCCTCTATTCTGGCATTTCTGCAGCCCAGTCCACATATACAGCCTTCTTTTGATAATGGTACATATGTAGTGTAGATCCTTGCTTGCGAGTACTTTGGATGAGTACTCACGGTTGCTTTGCTCCCCCCTTTACCCCTTTTCTTCTTTCCGGTTGATGCAACCAGATGTCGGAGCCCAGGAGTCAGATGCCACCGTTGATGCCGACTACTACATGGAGACCGTCGACGACCAGGACTAGTTAGGAGGCTCCCAGGTAGGAGGCCTTGCCTTTTCGATCGATGTTGCTTTTGTGCTAGGCTTCTTAAGGCAAACTTGTCTAACTCATGTCTGTACTCAGATATTGTTGCTTCCGCTGACTCTTGTGTATTCAAGCTTATGTATTCGAGCCCTCGAGGCCCCTGGCTTGTATTATTTTAATTTGTGTCTAGAGTTGTGTTGTGATATCTTCCCGTGAGTCCTTGATCTTGATCGTACACATTTGCGTGCATGATTAGTGTACGATTAAATCGAGGGTGTCACAAACGAGTGGGAGAGTGTGTCCACGTACCCTCGTAGAGCGAAAGCGGAAGCGTTTAGTAACGCAGTTCATGTAGTCGAACGTGTTCGCGACCCAACCGATCCAAGTACCGAACGCACGGCACCTCCGCGATCTGCACACATTCAGCTCAGTGACGTCCCTCGTACTCTTGATCCAGTTGAGGCCGAGGGAGAGTTCTGTCAGCACGACGGCGTGGCGACGGTGATGATGAAGTCACCAGCGCAGGGCTTCGCCTAAGCACTATGACAATATGACCGAGGTGTAAAACTTTGGAGGGGGCCACCACACACGGCTAAGAATAACTTGTGTGTTGTTGGGGTGCCCCCTGGCCATGTATATAAAGGAGGGGAGGGAAGAGGTGGCCGGCCCAAGGGGGGCGCGCCAGGTGTGGGCAATCCTACTAGGACTCCCTAGTCCAAGTAGGATTCCCCTCCTCTTTCCTATTCAGAGTTGGAGAGAAGGAAAGAGATGGAGAGGGAGAAGGAAAGGGGGGCCGCGCCCCCATCCCTTGTCCAATTCGGTTTGGGCAGGGGGGAGGCGCGCGCCACCTCTTGGCCGTTCTCCGCTCTCTCCACTAAAGCCCAATAAGGCCCATTACTTCTCCCGGTGAAGTCCCGTAACTCTCGGTACTTCGAAAAATACCTGAATCACTCGGAACCTTTTCGATGTCCGAATATAGCCTTCCAATATATCGATCTTTACGTCTCGACCATTTCGAGACTTCTCGTCATGTCCGTGATATCATCCGGGACTCCGAACAACCTTCGGTACATCAAATCACATAACTCATAATACAAATCGTCATCGAATGTTAAGCGTGTGGACCCTACGGGTTCGAGAACTATGTAGACATGACTGAGACACAACTCCGGTCAATAACCAATAGCGGAACCTGGATGCTCATATTGGCTCCTACATATTCTACGAAGATCTTTATCGGTCAAACCGCATAACAACATACGTTGTTCCCTTTGTCATCGGTATGTTACTTGCACGAGATTCGATCGTCAGTATCACCATACCTAGTTCAATCTCGTTATCGGCAAGTCTCTTTACTTGTTCCATAATGCATCATCCCGCAACTAACTCATTAGTCACCTTGCTTGCAAGGCTTATAGTGATGTGCATTACCGAGAGGGCCCAGAGATACCTCTCCGACAATCGAAGTGACAAATCCTAATCTTGATCTATGCCAACTCAACAAACACCATCGGAGACACCTGTAGAGAATCTTTATAATCACCCAGTTACGTTGTGACATTTGATAGAACACTAAGTGTTCCTCCGGTATTCGGGAGTTGCATACTCTCATAGTCATAGGAACATGTATAAATCATGAAGAAAGCAATAGCAATAAAGTAAACGATCATAGTGCTAAGCTAACGGCTGGGTCTTGTCGCTCACATCATTCTCCTAAGGATGTGATCCCATTCATCAAATGACAACACATGTCTATGGTTAGGAAACTTAACCATCTTTGAATAACGATCTAGTCAAGTAGAGGCATACTAGGGACACTTTGTTTTGTCTATGTATTCACACATGTATCAAGTTTCCGGTTAATACAATTCTAGCATGAATAATAAACATTTATCATGATATAAGGAAATATAAAATAATAACATTATTATTGCCTCTAGGGCATATTTCCTTCAGTCTCCCACTTGCACTAGAGTCAATAATCTAGTTCACATCACCATGTGATTTAACATCAATAGTTCACATCACCATGTGATTAACACCCATAGTTCACATCGCTATGTGACCAACACCCAAAGGGCTTACTAGAGTGGGTAATCTAGTTCACATCGACATGTGGTTAACACCCAAAGAGTACTAAGGTGTGATCATGTTTTGCTTGTGAGAGAAGTTTTATCAACGGGTCTGCTACATTCAGATCTGTATGTATTTTGCAAATTTCTATGCCTACAATGCTCTGCACAGAGCTACTCTAGCTAATTGCTCCCACTTTCAATATGTATCCGGATTGTGACTTAGAGTCATCTAGATCAGTGTCAAAGCTTCCATCGACGTAACTCTTTACGACGAACTCTTTATCACCTCCATAACCGAGAAATAGTTCCTTAGTCCTCTAAGGATAATTTTGATCGTTGTCCAGTGATCTACTCCTAGATCACTATTGTACTCCCTTGCCAAACTCAGGGCAGGGTATACAATAGGTCTGGTACACAGCATGGCATACTTTATAGAACCTATGGCTGAGGCATAGGGAATGACTTTCATTCTCTCTCTATCTTCTGCCGTGGTCGGGCTTTGAGTCTTACTCAACTTCACACTTTGCAACACAGGCAAAAACTCTTTCTTTGACTGTTCAATTTTGAACTATTTCAAAAACTTGTCAAGGTATGTACTCATTGAAAAACTTATCAAGCGTCTTGATCTATCTTTATAGATCTTGATGCTTAATATGTAAGCAGCTTTATCGATGTCTTTCTTTGAAAAACTCCTTTCAAATACTCCTTTATGTTTTTTAGAAAATTCTACATCATTTCCGATCAACAATATGCCATTCACGTATACTTATCAGAAAGGCTGTAGTGCTCCCACTCACCTTTTGTAAATACAGACTTCACCGCAAGTTTGTATAAAATTATATACTTTGATCAACTCATCAAAGCGTATAGATGCTCGCACCAGTCCATAGATGGATCACTGGAGCTTGCACATTTTGTTAGAACCTTTAGGATTGACAAAACCTTCTGATTGCATCACATACAACTCTTCTTCAATAAATCCTTTGGGGAAAAGTCCTTCATCATTGAGCACACTGTGATGATCGAGATTATGAGTGCTATGGGCTTCACTGAAAGATGGTTGAACTGGATAAATCGCATAGCTGGCTGAACTGGATAAATAATCATTTGTCCTGCCGAACACTGTGATGGGTCGTCAATTTCACCATCGATGAGGAGTTCGACCGGGAAACCCCCTGTCACCACTCATTTTTGTTCTCGTCGCGGATTTACTCCAAGCTTCAATCAACAATGCTATGAAAATATTGTAACATGTAGCCCTGACATTCTGATCATTTTAATACATACAAGACTGTAGGAAACTCTCCTACAATCATTCACAGTTCAGAAAAAAATTGTATCTAAAAATATCAACTAATTATAAATGCCATTTACAATCACCTTTTAAACGATCTTACCAATTTGGTGGCATTCAAAGAGAAAATATCCTCGAAGTTGAGCGTATCTGGAGGGGCCTCAATCCTTTTGAGCCAAGAAAAGTAGATGGGGTATGTCCCAAATCTTTTGCATTATATTTATATATGAAATCATTTTATTTTTTTGAAGAGCCCGTAGCAACGCACAGCCATTCTACTAGTGTGCATAGGAGGTGAGCTAGAGCAACACACCTCTCCCACGGCCGGCCAAAAAAAACAGAGCAGTGGCTCTGTTCACGGGCAGGGGCGCGGGTATATATAGGGAACTCTTTAGTCCCGGTTGGTGGCTAAAATAGGGACTAAAGAAAAACCTTGGTCCCGATTCTAGCCATCAACCGGGACTAAAGGTGTTGGGCCAGGAGCGAGGCCCATTGGTCCCGGTTCGTGTCCGAAACCGGGACCAAAAGTCTCAGGCGAACTGGGACCAATGGCCCCCAAGGCCCGGCCAGCGCCCTGGCCTCACGAACCGGGACTGATGCCCCCTTTGATCCCGGTTCGGGAGTGAACAGGGATTAATGCTCTTACCAGGCCTCAACCAAAGCCCTGTTTTCTACTAGTGGTGCTTGATTAAATGGTGTTAATGTACAACCTGATATACTATCTTTTGCCGATTGAAGGATGACCAATATTGACAATAAAACTTGTACTACTATATTCTTATGGAATATACTTTCATATGTTTAATTATTTTAATTTGATGGGAAAACATTTTTAGTACAAATCGCAAGTATAGAACTGGAGGACGGAATTGGATGAACACAAGATCGTAGTTTTAGTGGCCTTTTCTTATCTATTATATGTAGAACAATAGAAGATATGGTTTTCCTAAATGAATTGTCCATCGTCCAGCTGTTTTCCCCGAATGGTTCAACATGCAGTGGGAACGAAAGCAATTGGAAAGTTTTCGATCATCAACAAATAGAAGGCAATACCGTTAGCATGGTCAATCAGTACATCCAGCATGTAATATAAATCTGTAATTTAAGTAGTTTTTTACTTTCCTGAATTGCATTAATCTGTATTAAACTTACATGCAAGACACAGATACCTGAGGGAGTATTAATGGCAGGCAATAAAATAAATTAATCCATTCAATAAATGCATATCTTTTTTGGCGCAAACAACAACTGGCTGCCATCTTGCGCCATATCATGTATGTGTATATATTCCCATTCTCTATACCTTAGCCATTCACAACACAAAACACACAAACCCCAAAGTGAATTCTTCTTCTTTCTTATAAGATATACTGATGGCAAAATCTTCGCAGATGTTTGTCACCCTCATGTGCCTCCTGCTTCTGTGCACCAGCGATCAAGTCCATGGTATGTTTATCCTATTCATACCAATCTTACCATTCCATATAAATCTTGTGGATAAACTGATTTGTTTGCATAAATAATCAAATTGGGTGCTGTCGTATTGATCAATCAGTTTAGGTGTTTTTGACTTAATAGTACATATTTCTTAGTTTGTTCCTTAGGGCCTTGTGGTGTGTTTGGGTCGACAGAATTCTTGCCCTCACCCTTGTACATATTTCTTTTTTATTGAAATGATATGCAGCTCTCCTGCGTGTTTGAGAAAAAAAATGAATTTTGATTTCTCCTGCTATACGTACAAAGAGATGTCAGCGAGATGATGTAGTGTGTGTACACACTTAGTTTATCAGGTTAATTTTCACCCAGAAGAACTATAATTATGAATGTATGCTACATGATGAACAGGAGAGGACGCCAACATCACAAGCAGCATCCCAGTACAGCCAGCAAGAAGGTTTCTACCAGCAACATACTTTCCTCAGACAACCGTGTCAAGACAGTGCGACCTATGCCACTGCAGCCATGATCATGAGAAAACTTATTATGCAACAATATGCTGCAATGAGATAACTTGCAATGATCCAGCGGAGCCGAAAGGCACTTGTACACTTCGTAAACTCTCATGCGGCTGTGACGTGAATACATGCAAGTAGTACATGCAACTGAAAGTTTTCGTTGTGTGTTTTTCTTTAATAAAGGGGCCATTGGTGCCAAAACATGCTTGACTCATCTATGGCCTTGCTCATTGTGTCTGTGTGCAATCTGAATCTTCTGTTTTGTTTTTGGGTGAAATTTGCCAGAACTGAAAACGATTACCAGCTGACCAAGTCATCGGTTTCGGAAACTACAGAAGTGACTTTGGTTGTGATTCCTGTAATTGTCAAGGAATTGTCAAGCTGATTTATATGTTGGGTGAACGACTCCATCCAATATACTCCAGCTTTTCTATGTGCTTGCTTTAACGGTGTTAATGTGCAACCTGGTATACTATCTTTTGCCGCTTGAAGGATGAGAAATTTTGATAATATTAAAATTGTACAACTATATTCTTATGGAATATATTTTCATATGTACAATTATTTTAATTTGAAAAGGAATTTTTAATACAAATCATAAACTATAGAACAGGAGACTGAATTGGATGAACACAATATCGGAGGTCTAGTGGGGAAATACATTGGAGCACCAAGAAATATCTGAAAATTTCAAAAAAAAACTGAATTTTTGGGATATGAAACCTGGGTGCCCGTTATACACCCATGTTCATTTTCGCGTGGAATGAGTGCCTGTGGTATCCGTGGCCCTGGAATTATGGTGCGACATAAGATACATCTATTTTTTCCCATACATACAATGTTTTTCTTTTTTACAGACATTACCATGGGCAGCCCTTCCCCACCCACGAAACTAAACACGGCAGAGATTCCTTGACAATTCTAGGAATACTCGCCTCGGCACACGCACGTATTTCCTCCTTTTCCTTTTGGACCCGCAGCCACATGAGGGCGAGAAGACCGATGGATGGTGTGGTGTGGATCATCAGTTTCGTCGAGGGCCTGATTGATGGGTTCTTGTGTTGCTGCCTTAGCTTGCTTTGTATTCACAAGTGTTGCTGGCTCTTAGCTTGTGTGACTGAAGAAGGACAGACGTGGTGAAGCCCGAGGCCATCACGACTTCATGAGCGATGGAGCCGTTCTCGTCGAGATTAGTTAGTTTGTCTTATTTTCTCAGAGTTGTGAATAAAAAATGGATGATAGCTTGTTTGTTGTGTTGATTTTTGTAGTGGAACATGTTGCTTACAACACGCTTTGGTAGGATGCATTGTGAGTAGTAGCTCTTAGAAATCATCCTGGTATGTTATTGCTGGTGTAGGAGGAGGCAAAACACACAAGTTTGCAATTCACTTGTATTTCTGCTCTCATATGTGATATTTCAGTTATACCACTGGTATTCTTCTCAAATTTATGGCCTCGTGGATCAAGAAAATGCTTATTTTTTTTGGCTAACTAGATGATACCCCGCGCATTGCTGCGGGAATTTGTAGTACTGCATAGGTATAAGATGTATAGTAAGAACCTTTTATGGAATTTTTGGTACTAAATATATGCTTTTTGAACCATTTATGGAATGTTATGCGAACTCAGATTCTTAAAACAATTCAAAGAAAAATTTTGTATTACATAGTATCTCTCCATATTTGCTTAATTCGTTAAAACACAATAGAAGGGACATATAGTTTGATAAGATTTTACTTAAAAATTCAATATAATACAATTTGATTGTCTATTAGAAGTGCACTGCAGAAAAATAAAAGAAATATCATTATAATTGGTTAGCCTTGAGGTGTAATGCACTAAATGGGTATTAGGTTGCATTGACTACCATTTTGCATTTTGAGAGAATAACCGAAGGTGTAAAAAATGGAATGGTTCTTGGGTAGGACAACGTATACACTCCATTTTGTGACACATTTTTTAATAGGCTGCCAACCGGCATAGAACAATTAAATCAAATGATGATCATAACGGGCCATACTTGATCCTCTCAGCAAGCAGGAACCTTTTAGGCTATGAGCACATTGTCATCAAACCAGAACAATCATATAGTGATATTGTAACGACAGAAAAGAATTATTCTTACATGTCAAGAGATGTTATAGGTTTGAAGACATAATATCCCAAATGCTTAGCCTTATAGAAGATTCTTTGATCGTAATTATACATTCATACATTGACATGCTTGAAACTGAAAATCAGTTACTATTCTAGCGTCTATCTCAAAGCAAAAAGAATATCAGATAAAAAATAATTAGAGCTCCGTTTTTTTTTGTGATGAAAAAAATCAGAAATAATAATAAGAGCTCCTTGCCTCCTTCTTTTAGGTGCAATACTCAAGCCTCCGGATGCCGAGCAGCAATCAAACGAAACCTTTGTTTTTGAACACGTACAGTAGACGAACAACAATGTCTTTGAAATAGTACTGTCACGAACGAACATACTGGAGATGAACTGCACTATGTCATATGTTCAATTCTGCAAATCAATCATAAGTAGCAATAAAAATACCAATATGATTCATACTGATGTGAGAGAGAGAGAGAGAGAGAGATGCAGGACTGCAATTGCAGGTAGAACATGGTGAGTTTCATCTGTTTATTCCTTCAAGAACAGTAAAAACGAAATTGAATTTCTAACAAAATCAACCAGATCGGAGAGGGAGAGATGAGCACGAACCATCGTACCTCGGCAAATGCTTGCCGGCAGTGCTCGAGTTAGATAGGATTGTAGGTAAGAGCATCTCCACCCGCATCCCTAATAGACCCTTCCAGGCGACTTTTTCCGCGCCAGCGCTGAAAAAACGCCTCAGTCGCGCCCCCGGGACGCCGAAATCCGCCGGCTTGGCCCATTTTTGGGCCCGACGATCGCAGGCCAAACCCGGCGTACTGGGGGTGCTCGAGGGCTCCGGCGCAAGGGAAAACACATCTGGCCCACACCATCAGGCGAAAAGTCAAGCCTATCTTCCAGATTCGCCTCCCACCCCCCGCGCTCGGCCGCCAACCGGCTAATCCCGGCGCCGCCCACCGCCCACCACCGCTAGATAGCTCATTCCCTGCCGAAAAAAGAGCGGAGGTTTCGCTGAGGCAGCCTTTCCACCACTGGTTGTGTGATTTTTCCGGTGTTGCGGCCGCGGAGGGGCAGTGTGGCAGCGGGTGCGCGCCCACCGCGCCCGCAAGGTGTTCGGCAATTTGCCTGTCACGGCAATGGACTCAGACGACGAGGAGGCACCCGCGAGGAAGCCGAGGCCGACGTCCAGGAAGAGGAACATCTCATGGTCCTCGCCGCCCTCGCTGGCCTGCTGGCGAGCAATGAAAATTAGCGGTGAGGTCAGGTGGCTCGGCGCCGGGGCGGATGAAAGCAAAGAACCGACATCGTCTCGAAGGCTACTGCATGCTCTACTTCGACTACTTTGCCGACGCTCCACTGCACGGCGACAAAGTATTTCAGCACCGTTATCGGATGAGCCGAAAGCTTTTCCTCAGGATTGTGAATTTCATCCGGGAGTTCGACAGCTACTTCAAGTGCAAGAAGAATTGCACCGGCAAATTTGGATTCACCTCAATCCAGAAGTGCACGACAGCAATGAGGATGCTTGCATACGGAGCTCCCGGTGATTCACTCGACGACTATGGGCGCATGGCCGAGTCCACCACCATTGAGTGTTTCTACAAGTTCTGTCGGGCAGTGGTGGCAGTGTTTGGACCGCAATACTTGCGAACACCCAATGCAGAAGACACTGATCGGATCCTAGCACAAAATGCAGAAGAGGATTTCCTGGGATGTTTGGAAGCATCGACTGCATGCATTGGAAATGGAAGAACTGCCCATTTGCTTGGCAGGGGATGTACAAAGGCACCAAAGACGGTTGCAGTGTGGTACTTGAGGCGGTGGCCACACAGGACCTCTGGATTTGGCACTCCTTCTTTGGTATGCCAGGAACTCACAATGACCTCTGGATTTGTTGAAGGTCATTCTCCTCCGGTGAACTTTGAGGTCAATGGGCGGCACTACAACAAGGGGTACTACCTAGCTGATGGCATCTATCCGAGATGGTCTACATTTGTGAAGACTATGTCAAACATTGTGCCAGGAGGCAAGAAGTCCCACTTTGCCAAGGTGCAGGAGGCTTGCAGGAAGGATGTCGATCGGGCATTTGGTGTGCTCCAATCTCGATTTCCTGTTGTCTGGTACCCTGCTCAGACCTGGTCGAAAGATCAAATGTGGGAGATCATGACTTGATGTGTCAGCTTGCACAACATGATCATCAAGAGCGAGCAGGAAGAGCCAGTGTTTGACATTGAACCATACTACAAGCAGGGTCCTTTAGCCGAAGTTGATCACTAGCTACCGGCAACCTGAACTGCCTACCTCAGTATGCGTCAGGAGATCCGAGACCCACAGGTGCATCATCAATTGCAGCAGGATCTGGTGGAGCACCTACGGAGAATCAAGGGCGACGCCTAGCTCGACGTGTGATGAACTATATAATTTGTATTGA
The DNA here is from genome assembly GCF_018294505.1 of Triticum aestivum. Classification (NCBI taxonomy): domain Eukaryota; kingdom Viridiplantae; phylum Streptophyta; class Magnoliopsida; order Poales; family Poaceae; genus Triticum; species Triticum aestivum. The sequence goes on from NC_057800.1 coordinate 55,781,987, forward strand.
ACTATTTGTTGTCGCGCTATTTTGTTGAACTATTTGATTTTCTGTGATGAACTATGTGATAAAAAAATTATTTATGTTGAGAATTCAACGCCAAACCACGCCAAATATGTGCCGTTTCTCGCCGATATCGGGCCATTTTTCACCGAAAGTGGGCCGAAAAGCGGCCAGAAATGGGCCGATATCGGCGCCCGGGGGCGACCTGGGGGCGACAGCTGGATGTCCAACTGCCCCAGAGCCGATTCTACCGTCGGCTCGCCCCCAGGCGGCGATTTTTATGCCTCCTGGGGGGCCAACGACTGGAGATGCTCTAAGACCGTGGGTGAGAAAGACCGGACTTGCTACGTGGAGGAGGTGGCCGGATATGGAACAAAGCTTTCTTCTGAAAAATATAACTTCTTACCACACACGAGCAGAGCTTCCAACTCAAGCTAACTAAAAAAATCACTCAAATCTAAGGAGATAGAGAGTAAGGAGAGCCCCCACCTTCAGTGCAGCTGATGCCGGAGGAGGACGGGGTGCATGGCTTGGACCAGCGAAGCCAAAAGGGCTCGTTTCATCGGCAATCGGATGCAGGGCTCGGTTCAAGTGCCAAGATTACAGGGGCCTAGGAAAGCAACAGCGCGTGGGTCTCCGGCGTGGATGACTCACGAAGGAGCAGGACCTCGCCATGAACGCCAGCATCGCTCCTGAAGGTGAGATATGTTTCAATTTAGTTGTGTTTGTAATGGGTGGCTATATAGCTCGCCATGAATGCCACCATCGCTCCTGAAGGGGTTGATTTGTGCGAGTTGAACCGGATGGAGAAGAGGAAGAGATAACGCGCCAGGAATAAATGATCGTCTGGGACTGGGAAGGGAATAGACCGGCAGGCCAAAAGTACCAATGCACGATTTAGGGGATGTTTGTTTTCAGGGACTTTTTGGTGTAGGGACTAGAAAAGTCCCTCTTAGAGACTTTTTAACCTAACGTGAGAGATTACTAGCGACTAAAAGTTGTCTTTTGGGACTAAATGAAGAAGACTCTCAAGTAGAGTCTTTTTGGGACTTTTTGGGACTTTTCCAATAATGCCCCTCCATGCACCCATTGGCCCGCCGCCCCATGGTGTTGTTTGGTTGTTATTTTTTTGTATACTAGGGGTAACGTGGTCATTTAATAACCTCTAGGGAGGGACTAGGAACTTTTTAGTCCTGAAAACAAACAGAGAGAGACTTTTTAGGGACTAGGGGCTTTTTAGTTGGGACTAGAAAAAGTCCTAGGACTTATCAACCAAACAGGGCCTCAGTTCAGCCATAATTAACTGCATGCACGGGTTTTTAGGCAATAGTAATTAACTGCAACGAATTGATGGGCGACATGCTTGGATGAAATTTGTTGAGTTCTTGCTTTGTGTCTTTTTTTTGAGAATTTTCCATTCAAATCACGAAGCAGTACAAAGTAGTTGACCCTTACAAGCACACTGAAACGCAAACACAAAGGACCATGAACACCTAGAGTACCCTAAGACAACCATAACACAAGATCTTCGGAGTCCTATGTCATCATCCCTGGATCTTGAGAGAAGACCCCTCTAGCAGAAGGATCTGCAACCAGGCGCAAGCAGGTCATCATCTTCGACCACGATACAATTGCCGCCACGCTGCTTCCTCCTTTCTTGACACCAGCGCTGAGAGGTCATGGACATCAATCCAACACACCTGCAACAGCCTTCGCCATCTTTGGCTTTGAGTACCGCGAAAAGTGTCCCTTCCGGAAGGAAGATAACTCGAGTCATCCGACCGGTCCAGCACCGCGGCCGGGCCATCCGTCCGGACAAAGCAGGATCTCCCACCAGCATCAGCGCAGAGGAAGGAGAAGAACAGCAGCAGCAAATCATACCGGCAAGGAAGAAGAAGGGTCTTCGTCTCCCTGCATCCATCGCCCATCTAAGGACCCAAACGACTAGTGCCAATGGACCTCCATCCACCATAGCCCGCGACCTTGACGAGATCCGGGGATCCCCCACCCCGCTGGCTCCTAGACGAAGGCAAAAGCCTCGCCTGATCGCGAACGGAGCTCGGAGAAACTTATTCCGACGCGACACCATCGCAACGGCCTTGGCAGCGTCTCCCTCAACCCTAACCCTACCACACACCCACCAAACGAACAGACCCGAGGTTCCCCCTCCCTCTCGCTATCGGAGCGACCGACGGAGAGAGAGGGAATCGGCGGCGCGCAAGGGAACCCTCGTTGCCTCCCTAGATCGCCTCATGCGATCCTACTTTTCCGGAGCGAAGCGGTCAGTTTTTTCCAGTAGACGGGTCCAGTTCTTGCTTTGCCTCGATTTGTGTCCTTCGCACATTACTGGCTGGTCTCATGCGTGCATACATGCAGTTCTCGTGCAGATCACGGCTGTGTTGCCCGTGCGTGGCGAATCAGAGATAATGAGAGATCAATTACGCCAGAAAAATATAGGTTTGATCGGGCACCGCGTAATATCAAAGGGCATGCCTCACTTGCATCGGACGAACAAAGATTTTTTTTTTGCTGAACTAACATGCATGTGTGTTTTCAATGCATGGGCAAAAGTTGCTGATGTGGTAGTGGTACTATCGTTGAGGATGTGGCTAGACTGCTGAGGTGGAGCGAAGTGGATGGTTGCATGTTGATTAGTGATGTGGATAGCCTACATGTTAAGAGAAATGAGATACTCCCTCCATCCGGTGAAGAGTGTACATCTAGAAATTTTAGAACAAATCATGGAGTTGAGTAAAAAATGCATTGGAAAGGTGCAAGTCACCATCTCCCTCCTCTTTAATTACCTAACCCCCAATGAGCTAAGTGCATGTAGAAATTAATAAGACCATGTGTAGATTGCTATTGGTCTTGATTACCGTGTGATGAGAGAGAAGTATTTTTTCCCAAGTGTATTGGAAAGATAGAATTACACTTTTTTGTGGACAAATTTTGAAATTAGATGTACACTCTTCACCAGACGGAGGGAGTAGTGGGGATGAACTATTTAGGTAATATAGATGGAATGGATCATATATTTATCAGTGACCAATAGTACTGTGTATGTATGTATGTATGTATGTATGTATGTATGTAAAAGAGGTGGAGTAGTGACTGGCTTTTGGAAAGAAAGAAAGAAATACAAAGATACTACTTATTATATTTCAGCTCTCACTTATTTAGATTTGTGTATGTGGAACAGTTTATCATACTCATTATTCCACCTTGCAAAATAGCATAACTATGCTATATACCATTAATGTGTTGATGAAAAAATTTGCTCGTTCACGACAAAATTCATCATCGCTTCATCCAGAGTAGATAGAAACAAACAAACTAGCTGCTATCTACATTCGGGGGTTTTTCAGGGAATTACTTGGTAAGAATTCTGTGAGCTCTGGGCGGTGATGATGACCCTGCGTAGGGATTTGGTTGTATTTTCTTCTTTGCGCAAGGTCTTTTTGCTTACTGTGGGGTAGATATACTTGTTCTTGAAGGTTACTTTGTGTGCTAATAAAATTCACGGGCCTTCTGCAAAAATTTAAAAAAATAAACATAAGTTGAATGCTGACCATAAAGAGTAGAGTAATTACGAAACAAATTATAGTTGGGGCGAAAATCCCATCCCGTGTACTCCTATTCAATGGATGGATCCTTCAACTCTTCCTACACGCTATAATTGAGCACCTACCAACCATGCTAGGTGGGCTGTTTGGCCCAATTAACCACGTTAGTCAGAAAAAGTTACGGGAGCAGCTACCCTCAAGAAGCTGCGGGGACGGGAGTGTTCAGAAAAATTCTACCATGCATCCAACGGCCCGGAACAGCCATAACGTGAAATTAGATGGCTTCAAAGGCTGATAGAGTGAGAGAGCTCCTAGGGTGCCCAGTTATAATGTATTAAAATGACACGTGCAGTCTTGGGTTTGCTAAGAGGAACATCATATTTCATTATGGAGATTTGCAAACAACCTTTAGGATGGATTATCCCTAGGTCCCTGCCTAGTGAAAAGCATTCAACAAGGCTGCTAGTGAACTGCCCGCTGATGTGACATATCCTTCAGGAAGTTCTG
>NC_057800.1:55786304-55824318 GCF_018294505.1 Triticum aestivum
CACTACATCTCCACCATGATGGATGTAGGAGTTGCTCCTCGTTTTGTGTAGCCACAACTGCTCCACCAGGATCCATGGCCATAGCTTAGATCTTCTTGTCAAATCCCTCCATAATCCCTCTGTTTTGCACTGTTTCTAATTTTTTTCAGTTTTGTCTATTGCGCAGATCAGGGAAGTTTTGTCGATCTGTTGTCCGATTGAAGGTACATGTCCAAAATCCCCTCAAATTTGTATGCGGTGTCTTGTTGCAATGTTTTACATCTAGATAGTTGAATTGTACAGCCCAACGTCGGATCAATCGGAGTTGGTTGGTTGAGTGGATAAATGAAGAAAATAAAAGACGAAAGAGGAAAAGAATTGTTTTGACTAATTGTTTGTTGAAACATGTGCTCTTGCATTAGCATTTGTTACTACCCAAATGGGTAGGGGACCAAGGGACCTAACAAGTTTTGATGATGATGAAGACAAGCATAGTCATAGGAAATATTTGCTTAAAAGCTGTATGATGGAGCTGAAGTAAGGTTGCTATGATCAATTGCGTCTCACACTGTACGAAACTTTCATGACCTTTGCACCATGTTACGGGAGAGATGTGGCCTCCGTGATAGTGTATATGTGACCGTGGAAGAGAAAGTTGCAAGGCAAGAACTGGTCCAACTCCAAACCAACCAAGATCTTCCAGGGCTAATCATGCTATAGCAAAAACTTATCTCCCCTAGGTTTCCTAGGGTCTACCCCTTCCTTTGGCGGCGCCGCCAAAGTCCACAAAAATACGTCAAATTCTCCGACAATTGTTCAGTCCCGGCCGGCGATCGGTGTATCAGGGTGTGATCGATCATGTCCTGCAGCACCATGGAGGACCCAGCTGGCTCTGAGGGAGAGAGGGTTGCGATGGGAGAGGATGCGGGAGGAGATAAGCGGGAGGTGAAGGGGACTGAAGGTGAGCGATCACCAGCAGATCCAGCCACAGCGGATGTCCTTGGGGGAGGCGAGAAGGCAAACTATACAGATGCAGAGCGGGATGAGGAGGAAGATGCATATTGGGATCACTTTGGCCCAGATCCGAATTTGGAGGATGTGTTTGAAGGCCTGAATTTGCATGGTGAAGAGGAGGAGGATTTAGACCTATCAGGTGAAGTGGAAGAATTGATCAAGGAGGTTAGGTGGTTGGCTCTTTAGGGTTCATACGCTTCGACCGTTTAGCCACGCAGCCTTGTTGAATTCTATGAGAAACGCTTGGGCTTGTGCACAGGGGGTGACTTTCAACATTAAGGGGCCGAACCTATTTTTGGCGCAGTGTCATTGCCTGGGAGATTGGAAGCGTGTGATGGAGGGGGGGCCATGGCAGTTCCATAGAGATCCTGTTGTGTTAATAGAATATGATGGTTTTACCAATGTCTCTGACTATTCGTTGGACATGTACCCGTTATGGGCAAGGATCAAAGGCTGGCCTGATGGTTTAACTAGGAAGAAAGAGCTAGCCGAGAAGGTGGCAAAAAAGGTCGGGGAGCCCCCGTTTACGGTGATTGTGAACGAATGAAAGATTAATCCATCAAGTTATCTGAGAGTTAGGGTGTATGTGAATGTCAACACACCTCTAGTTAGATTTGTCCCAATCACCTTGAAGGAAAGGAAAAAAATACCCGTTTTTCTATGAAAAGCTTCCAGACTTTTGTTTCTTTTGTGGATGTATGGGCCATGTGGTTGAGGAGTGCGGAGATGGAATCCACGATCCTAAAACCTGTGATTGGGGGGACTGGTTACATTGGACCAGTGAACCCGTTGGCAGTGGTGCGAGGGGAGGACGAGGTGGATGGTCCGAGTCGGGCAGAGGAGGAGGTAGAGGTGGAGGTAGAAGTGGAGGTGGTGGTAGAGGTGACAGAGGAGGTAGGGCTCATGGTATGGGAGGGCGAGGTGGAGGTGCTCATCCGCTTCATATGGATAGTACGGTGGATATTCCGCAATACAATGGTGCTCTTGCTGTAGAAGACCGTTCTGCTCGCAAACGTTTGGTCAGTGATGATGGCTCCATCAATGTCCGGGGACAATCTGTTCCCAACTTAGTTGGTAGAGTTGCTGATACGGTATTGCTGATCGAGAATGGGGAAATAACGGATGGCTCTGGGGGTGCGACGACCTCCAGTAATACCCCGGGCAAGGTTCCGTTAGTGAAAAGAAGGCGCCAGGGGGACGGTGCGATGGAAGATATGGATGGGATTGATATGGATACTTCATATGAGGCGGCCTCCGTGACGGAGGACCGCCAGGTCCAATGAATTGCCTAAGTTGGAACTGTCGGGGAGGGGGGAATTCCTGGACAGTTCGAGAAATTGCGACGTTGTCTCAATCGCATTCCCCCATGATTGTTTTTCTTTGTGAAACAAGACAGAAGGAAAGCAAGATGAAGAGAATTCGTGGTCGACTTGGTCTGAAGGGGTTTGTAGGGGTCGATAGTAACGGTTTGAGCGGAGGCCTTGCATTGTTTTGGCATGAATCTTGTTCTGTTACGGTTCTGGATAAGGAGGATCGGTATATTGATATACTTATTAAGTTACATGGTGATGCAGAGCAATGGCGGCTCACGTGTGTGTACGGAGAACCATGTGTTGAGAATCGTCATGAAATGTGGACAAAACTTCAGAACTTAAAAGCAGTAAGTGACCTCCCGTGGTTAGTTATTGGGGATTTTAATGAGGCACTATGGAATTTTGAACATTGGTCAGCAACGCCAAGATCAGAAGCGCAAATGCTTGCATTTCGTGACATGCTAGAAGTATGCGAGCTGGTGGATCTTGGTTTCTCAGGTGTCCCCTATACTTATGATAACTTAAGGTCTGGTGCATCTAATGTAAAAGTCCGGTTAGACCGTGCTGTTGCGTCTGTTTCATGGAGAAACATGTTCGCGTTTTCGTCAATCCAACACATTCTGTCTCCTTGTTCAGATCATGTTGCCCTGCTGCTCAAGAGCTCGCCGGACCCGGGACCGACGAGCGGTGGAAGCCGCAGATACGAGGTGTTTTGGGAGAGGGATGAAGGGCTCCCGGATGTAATAAAAAATGCCTGGGCTGCGGTGGGAAATATCCAAAACATGGCTCAGCTACAGGAAGCGTTGAGCAGAACTATGACCACTCTAAGGGCGTGGAGCAGAAAATTTGGTAACATCACAAGAGAGATAGCAAAGTCGAGAACGCAGCTGGAAGAGTTGATGCACATGAACGCAGATAGGCAGGACATTAAGAGGGTCACAGACAAGATGAATGATTTGCTTTACCAAGAGGAAATGTTGTGGATGCAGAGATCAAGGATAACTTGGCTTAAGGAGGGAGATAGAAACACAAAGTATTTTCAAAGCAAAGCTGTGTGGAGAGCAAGGAAAAATAAAATCAGAGAACTGACAGACAGTATTGGCGTTGTTCATGCTGATTTTGCCACTATGGGTAAGATGGCTACTGATTACTTCAAAGGTATTTTTTCAGCAGATGATAACCTTAATGCAGCTCCAGTCTTGGACCTTCTAGAGACCATTGTTTCGGAGGAAGATAATATCAAATTGTGCGAACCATTCACTGATAAGGAGATCGCAGACGCTTTATTCCAGATTGGGCCTTTGAAGGCTCCAGGTCCGGATGGATTTCCGGCGAGGTTCTTTCAGCGTAATTGGAGCACGGTCAGCGATAGCGTACTGGTGGCGGTAAAGGATTTTTTCAGGACCGGTATTATGCCAGAGGGAGTCAACTCCACTTCCATTGTCCTTATTCCTAAAATTTCCAACCCCACAAGATTGTCTGACTATAGACCCATAAGTCTTTGCAATGTCATTTATAAGGTTATTTCGAAATGCTTAGTGAACCGTCTAAGGCCTTTACTTGATGACATAATCTCACCAGAACAAAGTGCTTTCGTTCCTGGGAGATTGATTACAGACAATGCTTTAGTGGCTTTTGAGTGTTTCCACTACATCAAACAAGAAAAGGATCCCACAAAGAGTTTCTGCGCCTACAAGCTTGATCTGGCTAAAGCTTATGATAGGGTGGACTGGGTTTTCTTGGAGCAAGTGATGCAAAAGATGGGTTTCTCTCATCGATGGATAGGATGGATAATGTCGTGTATCACGTTGGTGAGGTATTCTGTCAAATTAAATGGGACCCTCTTAGATTCATTTGCACCGACGCGGGGGCTTCGGCAAGGTGACCCACTTTCACCATTTTTGTTCCTTTTTGTGGCTGATGGACTTTCTGCTATTCTGAGAAGTATGGTATCAAGTGGTGATATTGTACCGGTTAAGGTGTGTAGGAGAGCTCCAGGTATATCCCATCTCTTATTCGCAGACGATACCCTCCTATTTTTTGAAGCCTCACATGATCAAGCTGAACGTGTGAAAGAAGCGTTAAATATGTTTGGTGTTTCCACGGGTCAAAACTTGAATTTTAGTAAGTGTTCCATTCTTTTTGGAGACTCATGCCCCACCGTGGTAAAAGAACAAGTTAGAGCTGTTCTGGGCGTTACGGAAGAGGGTTTCGAGGACAAATATTTGGGTCTCCCAACCCCTGAGGGACGGATGTCTAGAGGGCGATTTCAGAGTCTACAAATGAGTTTGACAAAGAGGTTAATTCAGTGGGGTGATGGCCTGTTAGCACAACCAGGCAGAGAGGTCCTAATCAAATCAGTGGCTCAAGCACTACCGACATACCTCATGGGAGTTTTTAAGCTTCCTCTTTCGGTGTGTGATGATCTCACGAGGATGGTAAGGAATTTCTATTGGGGCTCTACAAAAGGTAAAAGGAAAGTGCACTGGAAAAGCTGGGAAAATCTCATGCAACCCAAAGCTAGGGGAGGAGCGGGTTTCAGGGATTTCCGGCTGTTTAATCAAGCTCTGCTGGCCAGACAAGCATGGAAGCTTATCAAAAAACCTGAGAGGCTATGTGGCCAGATTTTAAAAGCCAGATATTACCCCAATGGTAAGCTAGAGGATACAGTCTTTGTAGGGAATGCCTCTTCGTCATGGCAAGCTATAAGTTATGGTTTAGAGTTGCTCAAAAAAGGCCTAGTGTGGAGAGTGGGCAATGGAAAAAGTATCAGAGAGTCTAGAGAGATAATTGGATCCCCAGACCACATTCTTACAAGCCTATCTCACCCAGGGTTTTGAAATTTGGCCGTAAAAAATGGATTTCGGCCGAATTTCGGCCATCTCGGCCTAGGGCGAATCTATTTTCCGCCGAAATTGGTCAAATTTGAGAAATTTTGGTCAAATTTTAATCAAATTTCAGTCAAAATTTGGTCAAATTTCGGCCGAAATTTTTAAAAACGACCGAAATTCGGCCATCTCGGCCTAGGGCGAGAAAAATCACAAACCGAAAATCAAAACGCTGATCTCACCTCAGCGTAATTGCCGTATAAGGTTTATGGAGGGACTACTAAATGCAAATGGATCATGGAATTATGAATTGGTGCAAAGATATTTTGTCCCAGCGGATGTCACAGAAATTTTAAAGATCCGGGCGTCTCCTCGTCTGGAGGATGACGTTCTGGCTTGGGGACCGGGCAAACATGGTCAGTTCTCGGTTAAATCTGCGTATGATATGGCGTTTGATGAAGAGTACAGGTACAGTGCAGAATCAACAAGCGTACGACCTTCTGGAGAGCGGCCATGCTGGAAATATATTTGGGCGTGCGGGGTACCGCCGGCTGTCAAAAATTTTGCTTGGCGCTTAGCCACTGATGCTCTTCCAACCTGGCAGAAGAAGCATAGAATTGGTTTAGAAACATCCGATTTATGTCCGGTATGTGCGATGGAAGTGGAGGATAACTATCATCCTTTTGTACGGTGTCCTCTTGCCCGTGAGCTATACCAAGCATTATCTTCAGTTTGGAACCTTCCTAGTCTGTAGAGTATCTTATTTACTGGCAGGGAGTGGCTTATTCAGTTAATTGAGTCCCTGGATGATGTTCAGAGAAGCATGGTGTCGATGGTCTTTTGGAGGAGCTGGTATGTGAGGAACGAATTAGTGCATAATAAACCTGCACCTCCAGTCAACGTGTCTTGTAGATTCCTTCGGAGCTATCTTGACTCTCTCATAGGGATTAAGTTGAACTCAAACGTTGATCCACATAAAGGAAAAATGGTTATCACCTACTCTGTTCCCAGCAATCCACAATGTGCTTCAGAACCATCGTCGGGGTGGCGTGCTCCAGCGCGTGGCTGGGTGAAGTTAAACTCTGACGGCGCCTTTCTTTCAGAAGGAGATGCTGGCGCATGGATGCTGCTGAGAGATGAGGCGGGGAGTATCATCTTCTTGGCGTGCAGAAAATTGTACTCTTGTCGTGATGCACTTGAGGCGGAATTATGTGCATGCATGGAGGGATTATCTTTGGCTCTTCAAAGGAGTGATCTGCCAATATGTATTGAGCTGGATTCATCCACGGTGGTCTCGTTGATCCAGAGTAAGGGTGAAGATAGATCAATTTATGCGTCTATTATCAAAGAGATTAAGTTGCTGAGAGGTCTTCGGTTATCTAGTATTACTCATGTTTCTCGCTTTTGTAATAAGGCCAGTGACAGTTTAGCTAGATTTGCTAGAGTTGAAAATAGAACCATGACTTGGATAGGGTCAGGTCCTCCTGAAGTGGTAGAACTTGCAAACAATGATTGTATGAACACTTTCCGTGAGTAATACAAGTTCTTTACCCCGCAAAAAAGGAAGAGAAAGTTGCAACGTTCTTGCTTGTAGTTGGTCATAGTATTAATATGAGGATGTTGCGTGGCACCTACAAGCGCTATTTATGGACCACTAGCACACACTTCTCTGCTGTTCTAACAGCCCTACTCTCTCTACATGGGGAGTTCATTAAGCTACCTTCCTCTGCCGCTCAAGCTCCTGATGATTATAAATTAAAGTGGTCTGGTAATGCACTTGGAGCACTGGATGGTTGTCATACTAACATGCTTGTTGATGTGGCTGACCAAGGAAGGTATAGGAACCGAAAGCAAGCGATTAGCACTAACATGCTAGGTGTCGTTGATTGGAACATGCGAATTTGTATTCGTGTCATTTTAGTTTCCTCGCTGATTTGGAATTCCAGATCAATTCAAACGGAGCTCTCCAATGGAGACATCCAAACAAAGCGTAATGGCAAAATCTCCCCGGATGTTTGTCTGCCTCATGTGCTTTGTGCTTCTATGCACCAGCCTTCGAGTCCACGATATGTTTGTCATATTCATATTTATTTTACCATTCCATATAGATCTTTGAATTGGGTCTTGTTGTACCCATCCATCCATCGGTTTAGGAGTTTTAGTCTGTACTATCAAGTTTGACTTCACCTGTTATACATGATGAACAGGAGGAGTGGGCGCCAACATCAGAACAAGCAGCATCCCAGTACAGCCAGCAAGAAGGGTTCTACCAGCAACATATTTTCCTCAGACAACCGTATCAAGACAGTGCGACCTATGCCACTGCAGCCATGATAACGATACAACTTATTATACAACAATATGTTGCAATGAGATAACTTGCAATGATCCAGCGGAGCCGAAAGGCACTTGTCTTGTTGACAGAGTCTCATGCGGCTGTGACGAGAAAACATGCAAGTAGTATGTGCAAGTGAATGCTTTGTGTGTGTTCTTTTAATAAAAGGAGCATTGGTGCCAAAACGTGCTTGATTCTTCTATGGCCTTGCTCATTGACACTGCGATCAGAATCTTCTAAGTTGTTTTGGGCGAATTTGGCAAAATTGAAAACGATTGCCAGCTAACCAAGTCATCCGTTTCAGAAATTACAGCAGTGACTTTGGTTGTGATTCCTAGAAAACCATACATATCTGCAAAAAAGAAAGAAAGAAAGAAAGAAGGAAAACAAACTGAATTTTTTGCGGATCCCTTTTTCATGGTTGTATTCTTTGTGTCGTTGCTGCTGGTACTTTTCAAATATGCGAGAGCAACGATCAAACGAATGCGGCGCGCCGGCGGGACGGGAGGGAGGAAGAGGATGCGCTGGAGGCCGATCAGATCAGACGGATTTGGAATTGGGGAGACGGGGCGAGCAAGAAAGAAGAGACGCGGGGGAGACGGGGCAGGGCTGGAACTGGCAGCAACTTATATATGTCTATGGTTTGAATCCGAGTATAGCTCGAGCGCGCTGGGTCTGGGTTTGGGATTGGGATTGGGATTTGGACATTTACTGTGATGACGCTAGTATCTATCTTTCCAACTTGTTTCAGCAAGAAAATAAGGACAGCAACACTTTATCCTCCATCCTCTAAAAAGCTAGGGATAAAACTTTTTTTCATGTAGCAGATCCACCAAAACTTAATCGTCAAAAATTTACAGTATGCCAGATCATCCAAACTTAAAATTGTGTTTTTTTACTTGACACTAATGTTTGGAATGTGTATTTTTAAGTTGATATGCAATTTTTCTTTTTGTCAACTGACACTAATTGTAGTTACACATTTTAAGAGTCCTGACTCGGTAACATAGAAATAAATATTCTTTGCAAGATCGAAAGATAGCAACTCCATTTTCCATCATCCAGAACTCAACTTAGAGCAACATAAAAAAGATGCAGGTGAACTATAAGTTCTTTTTTTTTTGAACTGTGAACTATAAGTTCTCACAACGGGTAATGCTTTTTGTAGGCCCAAAGATCACAGATTGTCAATAATGAGATTGTGCCGATCTTGTATACAAAGGTATTCTAACCGTATAAATGTCTCCCGATTGGTGCATTCTTGGCCATTCGATATGTTGGTAGATCACAGATTGGCAGTGCCTGCTTGCATATATAATCACAAATTATCGCATCACAAAATGCAAGACACACGCTACTGCATCTCAGCCATTTCAATTTGGGAAAAGTCCACTTTTCTGTCCAACTTCAAACACATTACAACTTCCTCCCCTCTTCATTCAGGAGACCAAATTGGTATCCATATGCCTGCCCGTGCCCGGGACCGACTTCCGGTCCAAATCCAAGCTGATAACCACTGCGGCGAATTTGAAGCGGTAAACACATACGCACAAAAACTAGTACTGCACATCTTGAATGGAATAATTAATTTTCTCCTGCTCCATGTACTCTACAATTGGGGGCATTCATCACTTGAACCTAACAAAAAAATCAAGCATCCCTCCCAGGAGCCCTTCCTCCACCATATGTAATACTCCTGTCTCTGCACTGCCACTGTATGATCTCTTCTCCTTCTGTACTCCTTTTCCACAAAGCAAGTCCATTCAATGTCTTCGTCTATCTATACAGCAACCAGGTAGCAGCCAACCATGTCGTCGAGATCATCGCCGCAGACACCGTCTTCCCAACCCGCGAAGCTCCCGAGTACTGGAACCTATGAGACTGTTCTCTGCAAGCAATATAACAGCATCTCCTGTTATGTAACTCTCCTCTGCATCTGTCCACAAACGAAGAAGGAAACAGAGAGTATATTAAGCTCACTTCTGTAGGCTCGAGAGCGCGCCGCAGAAAATTGTGTTATCCGGAAGAGGAAGCGGAGTCTTGTCGCTGTGGTCTTCCTCCGGGTTCACCACGCTTATGTACAGTTCTTGGCCCATGTACCAGCTGTCCAGGTTCTCCACGCGCAAATTCCATATCCCTGCATTGTCCAGGAACACGAGCACAGCAGTCCAAGCACCGGGGAATACCTGCATTCTCGTCCAAAAACCTCCCCAATCAATCAACCAAGCCCATGCAAAACTAATTTAAGGTAAGGTTCAAAATTTCCTTCCTCGTTGATAGGTTTTCTCAATCACAATGCAGATACTTTCTGTCAGTGCTTGCAGTTCATCACTCTGTAAATTGCTAACTAGGATTTTCTATGCCGTAGAAAATTCAAACTTACTGAGCCCAAGGGGATAGGTTGACAATCTTCAGACATAACCGTATTTCAAATGTTATAGTACCTCAGCAGCATTTTACTCTATACAAGACACAATTTCTTCAGTCAGGTACATGCAAACATCTTTGCTAGTCCTAGTAGACTCACATGATAACTGTTATCTTCAGTCAGGGGCCGTAAGATAATAATTTGGTTATTCTAGCAGGCTTACAAAAAACACAAACATATCTTACCCTCTATGATTTCCCCCACGTTACTACAACTTACTGTGGATTGTCTTGTTAAGCAGATTTGGTATAATTTTTCTTAGGTTTCTCCAGACCATATAATATATAGAAATCCATAAAGAGAACAAAACATGAATTTCAGCACCTGGATGGTTGACCGTGCAACACCATCCCATTTGTTGTAGGTACCTCGACTGTTGTCGGTCCACAATCCATAGTCCATCCTGAAATAAGAACCACCACCCAAAAAATAGGTAAACAGAGCAGGTCAGGATGAAGAAGAGGAAGTGCAAGGGAATTACCCAACGACAAAGAATGCATATCCATCCAAGTGATAGCTCTGCACGGTCGTGGCGTTGTTTTGGAATATAATCTCCATAAAGCCTTTGTAGGTGCCATTTATAACCGAGGTGTCGACTTTTGGCAGTCTATTCATCGGATGATTTGGGAAATCCAGTTTGAACACTCCCGGGACATTGAATAGCTGTGCAAGTATCAATGGAGTGGAAGGAGCAATGTAAGAAATCCCATTGATAGTAGAGCGCAGTTGCCCGTCTATGAGCTCGGGCGGCCGACTCTGCAACAAGTACACATCGGTCACGGTAATATCACCATAATGGAATGAACCCTGCGGGTTGGGGCGGGCGCCGCTGGCGGTAACATTCCACCTGAAACAATTAAAACAATTGTGTGTTTTACAGCAGCATCAGTAGTAACATTCCAAACAAACAGAAACCGAAATGTAGCATCATCAGTGACATCCCACCTATCTGAAACAAAACAGTTGTGTGTTTTACTTTTACAGCATCAGGATATGAATAGAGAAAACCAAAAATGTGGCGTGGAGGAAGCAGTAATAATTAAGTACCTGATGGATCTGGCTTGGTTTATGGAGAACGCGGTGTCATACTGGTCATCAGGGGCAGCAGGGAGAGGGCCAGAGGCCGGACCCTGGGAGTTGGAGTAGTGCAGAATGGCGACGCCGGTGAGCTTGTCGGGGTCGGCGACGAAGCGGGCGCTGGCGACGACGTAGTAGTCGGTGCTGGCGTTCTGGTCCATGGTGACCAGGAAGGAGTAGGACTGTCCGACATGGATGTCCATGTTGCTGTAGTTCTGCTGCGAGGTGTATGAGCCCTCGGTCTCCACGAGCAGCAGGCTGTGGCCCTGGATCCTGAAATTGAGGCTGGTGGAGACCCCCACGTTGTGCACCCGCAGCCTGTAGGTCCTCCCCGGCTCCACATTGATCCGCTCGTAGGAGATCGCCGGCGGCACGAGGGTGTCGTTGTAGCGGTAGGGGCCCAGCCCGTTGATGAGCACGCCGTCGGGAGGTCCCAGGGGCGCGCCGGCGTCGAGGGATCTCCGGAGGTCCTTGTGAGACTTGACGTACCAGTCGCCGATGAAGAGCGTCAGGTCGCCGTCGGGGAAGGGGAAGGGGATGGGGATGACGTCGCGGTTGTTGACGACGATGCCGCCGTAGCCGCCGGCGGCGCGGTGGAGCGGCGCGGCGGAGGGGGAGTAGAAGAAGCTGCCTACCTGGTCCTTGACCTGGAAGCGGTAGGTCCAGTTCCAGCCGGCGGGGATGGGGCAGTTGGTGCCGGCGACGCCGTCCTGCCACGGGGTCTTGCGGTGCTGGATGCCGTGCCAGGTGAGGAGGAGCGGCTCGTCGAGGGCGTTGCGGACGTTGACCACCACGTTCCAGTTGGTGGTCACGTTCAGCGGCGGCCCCGGGAACTGGCCGTTGATGGCGATGACCTTCTGCGCGACGCCCAGCGGGCGGGCCGACTGGTACGAGGCCTCCCAGTCGAAGTAGGCGAACGGGTCGCCCGCCATCGCCGGCTCCGGCGAGCGGGCGCAGAGCAGGAGCAGCGAGAGGAGGAGGAGCGCCATTGCTGCCGGCTCAGAGTGGAGTGGAGTGGAGTGGGAAGCGAGCAGAGGAAGATGGGGAAAGGGGGCGGAAAGCACTTTTTTTTTCTTTTGGGCGGAAAAGCAGGAAGATGCCGTTCTGCTTTCCCCCGGAAACCAGCCCATCTGCTGGTTGCCAGCCCAACAAAGGACTTTATGCTCTGCGGGGGAGGGGCACACACTCTTTTTTATTTACCTAAAAAACACTTTTTTATTTTAGAAATTTTGAATTGAGTTGGATATAGTTTTAAAAAATCCAAAAAAAATGTCATGTGTACATATGAGATTGAGTTATATTCCATAAAATATCTGTGGAAAAGTTCATTCATGTGGCCTGGGTGGAAGAAAAATAAATAATAAAATAGCGAGTTAGAATAACAAATATTCTTTTCAGAGATTTTTAATCTAGCTCAGCTCCATGGTATCTCCATGAACAGTAAAAAAACAAGTAACAACATAAAAACAATCTGAAATTTTGTGGCATCGATTATGACCAAATGACTTCCATGCTTCCAAAATTTGGTGCCCATATGACGTCCGACGAGCTCAAGACAAAAAAAAGTTCTACTCAACAGTGCACACAAAATTGATTACCAACTTTGTTATTTTACGTGTGAGCGCCTAGGATATTATTTGTCCACAAAAATTTCCAAGCACATATGACATCTGGTCACAATCAATGCCACAAAGTTTCGGATTTTTACTACTTTTTCTTCCAATTTACTGTTCATGGGGGTGCCATGGAACTCGAGCTATGAAAAAACCACACTCATAATCTTTTAGAAAAGTGACGGAGCTTCTTATTTTTGTTCAGACCTCAAATGAATTGGTATTTTTCCATGAAAATAGAAATCTAGAAACGGAAGTCATTCTTCAGTGTTTTTGTTTTCTTATGACTAAGCACACTTGGTGATTTTTATTACACTACGCTATCTCTCTCTCTCTCACGCACACACACACTTTAAAGAAAAAACTACTCGTACTCAAGAAAATTCTAAAATTAAAACTCATGAACTACTGTACAAAAGTATGTATTTACTTTATTTTTGCATCTATACCAATATAAAAAGACCTGAAGGGGCAGATCCAACTGATCTCGGCCATCAAACTAAGTCAATCCTACGAACTAGACTGCTCCAATGGTGAGCGTTCAACGTGTTTAACGTGCAGTTAATAGCATACCAAATATTGCACTAATCATAAAATTAACACACAAATAATAACATACCTAATATCCGCGTGCAATTGATATATTACCTAAATATTAACATGCATTGCACGCGCACATTTACTAGTAATAATAACAATTGTCTTACATAACTTCAATATCGTTAACAGCTCGTTGTGGCAACGGTAATGGTCGCTCAATGGTCTAGGGTCCTCAATGTAAATTTTAGAGCACATTATAGTAGAGTACATAACTTCAATACAGGAAAAGATAGAAATGGCATTGTTGCCATATTTTATACTCCCTCCATCCGGAAATACTTGTCATCAAAATGGATAAAAGGAGATGTATCTAGACATATTTTAGTTCTAGATACATCTCTTTTTATCCATTTTGATGACAAGTATTTTCAGACGGAGAGAGTATATCTTAGTGAAATTTGAGCCATTGCCCACGAAAGTACCCTTCTACTTCCGAGCACATTTGAGCTCGGGATGAACAGTAAACTCACCGATTCAAAAAATTCTGAAACTTTTTTGGTGCAAACTTTCACAAATGTTCTCAGTGCATAGAAATTTTCGGCCTGAAATAACATTTGTGGAAGGCGTGAAAAAAAATCAGCACTCGAAAATGCTTTCAAAAATAGCATTTCTAGAGCATCAATTTTGTTCTTCTCTTACCATGACTTCTAGGAACGTTGTTTTATGATAAACTTCTGCAAGCACATAAAACATTTGTCAAAGTTCAAATCACAGAAATCAGGATTTTTTTGATTTTTTTTATTTTACTGTCATTTAAACTCGGGTGTAGATACTTCAAGTCCCATTGCCTGTTGACAAGCCCATCGTAAGAGAGCTGCACCATGAGATTTGGCACAACTGCACTCTGTTAGAGCATCTCCAACAGACGCGCCAAATAAAGCGTGTGCCCGAAAAACAGTGCTTTTAGCGCGCGCGTCCGCGCGGCGAGGGAAAAAGTGGCGCGCGCGGGAAAAAGCGGGGGTGCGCGCGTCAGTTTTGGCGCATGTCGACGCGCGCGTGCTATAAATCCATGCGCCCTCTCCACCGCTCTACCTCGTCACGCGTCCTCTCCGCCGCTCTACCTCGCCACGCGCCCTCTCCGCCACTCTGCTGCTTCGTTCCTGCCTCCTTTCTCGCATCGCCGCCGCCGCGTCGCCGAGGAAGTTCGGGCTACCGCGGCGTCCGTGCGCGCCCCTCCGGCGCCTTCTACGCCGAGATCCGCTCCGGTGAGATGCGCCTCGGCCTCGGCATGTTCGACACCGCCTACGAGGCCGCCCGCGCGTACGACGCGGCGGCGTGGCGCCTCCGGCGGCCTCTTAGGGAGATGAACTTCCCTGAGGTGGCGACTCGGGAGCGGGCGTAGGAGCTCACGCCTCCCGCGCGGCTTGTCACCGACGAGGACTGGAGGCGGGAGCGCCACCTCGGCATCGCTGAGATGGACGAGGAGGCTATGGCGGTGTGGCGCCAACGCTTCCCGGAGGACGTCATCAATAAGCGCGAATTCTACGCGCAACGGAGGGCGGAGAGGAGGGAGGAGCGAGCCGCCTATCGCGAGGACAGGCGTACGTGGAAGGCGGCCGCGCTTTTCAACATCGAGCTCAAGGAAGCGTTGACCTGGGACTCCAATGATGAACGGTGGATTAACGCCTTCATTACAAAGTCTGAGGAAGAGGAGGACACCACCAAGTCGGGGCCGAAGGAAGACGACGACTAGTAGTTTAGCCGTTTGCTTTTGTATCCTTTTTTATCTACGCTATGAACTATGTTGGTTTGTGGAACTTTCTCGTCCCCTCCAGCGACGAGCGACTCTAGGGTTAAGCTCTCAATCTGGTGGTCACGATCCTATGGTGCATCCATCCTAGTGTGCTCCCTAAGCAAAATCTCTTCTCCGCGCCCAAGAACATCTCTCGCACTCGCTACTTCAGGATCTGGCTGCAGTTCGGGGTGACCTCGGGGAAAAATTTGGTTTTGCTGCCCACCCTTGGTTGTGCGTCAGAGTACTGAAATCGGGGCGAGCGACAAACGGATTTGAGCGGTTGCGGGATGGAGACGGTGAAGGAGCCTGGCGCTGATGCTGGTTTGGCAGTGGCGACAATGGATTCAATGGACAAGACGGCGGGCCGATGGGCCGGCGAACCTGCTGATGTAGAGGGCAAGGTTGCAGAGATGATGGAGCGTCTCAATCTGACTTTAGCAGAAGCGGATGCCCTTATCCTGCAAGATGAGAATGAAGCTGATTTAGTGAATCTATTTTGCTCTAATTTGCAAGGTATTATCCCCAAACATTATTCATATATAGACTATCATATCGGCACTGAGGCCAGATTGGGGGAACCCCAAAGGATTGGTTGTGAAACCTGTGGCAGATAATGTTTTCATCGCAGAGTTTGCAACCAAATCAGATAAAGAAAGGGTGAAAGATGGTGCTCCATGGACAGTTGGGAAGCATGCTGTGTTGCTCAATGAGTTTGATCCAAAGCAGAAACCATCTGATGTCACCTTTAAGAGCATCATGTTGTAGGCAAGAATCATGAATCCCCACTTCGAGTTGATGAATAAACACTGGGGGGATTACTTGGAGTGAAGATTGGAAAAGTTGAGAAAGTGGATGTGGACAGCCAGGGCAGGGCATTGGGAGACTGTCTGCGTGTAAGGGTCAAAGTAGATATAACAAAGCCATTAATGAGATATGTTACTTCCTACTCAATGAAGCTTAAGGCTTTTGAAAGATATGAGGTCAAGTACGAGAGACTTCCCCACTACTGTTTTTCATGTGGGGTCATGGGACACTCCTCATTAGAGTGCCCAAACCCAGGCGAGAGAGATGCTGATAGGAAATTACCATATAACTCAGATAAATTATGTTTGAAGGAGGATAGAAGAAAGAGTTTCTCGATTTCAAAATCTGGACAAAGCTCTCAGTCAAGTGGTAGAACCTCTTTTCATGAGGACAAGCAAGGGGAGTCAGAGCCAACCCCACTAGGAAATTTCAGGAGTAAAGAGACCTGATCTATTAGGGGAGGTTATGTCTCTAACAAAGTTACAGAACCAAAGTCTTAAGCAGAAGGCGAAACCGTCCGTTGGCATTGTGAGCAAGGAGCTCTTTCCATTGTAGAATAATGCTGCTAGAGTAGTGGGCCAGAAAATAAAGCAGACTAAGGTATACAAACCCAAAGGGCTGATTCAAAATCCTCAAGAGAAATTGATGCTTGAGACTTCTTACCTGGCCTTGACAACAGTAAACATGATGTTAATGCCGGTGACACCAATCCAGCTTTAGTTCCAAGTGGAGATGAAGGTATGAATGACTTCTACAAGAAGGAAAAGAAGGAAATCTTAACTCTCACACCAGGATCGGCGGATCAGGCGGCGGCTGCAGCAGAGCAGCCCCGCCATACGCAATAAGTCTTCTATGTTGGAACTGTCGCGGCTTAGGGACGGACGCGACAGTTGGCGAGCTGAAATGGCTCGTGAGCAAATTTCATCCCTCCCTCATGTTCCTGTCTAAGACGAAGATGAGGGACTCAAGATCTCGAAACTTTATGTGGTCCTTGGGATTTACCGGTTCTTCTGCTGTGAGTAGTGATGGATTAAGTGGTGGGGTGGCTCTTGTTTGGTCTTCATCTATTTCAGTCTCGCTAAAAGCCTTCTCCACTTGGATTATAGATATTCTAGCCAAAACATAAGACGGTGTAGAATGGCGTACAACTCTCATTTCTGGTGAACCAAGAAGGGAATTAAGGCAGCAATTCTGGGATAGACTCGGGTTCTTGAAAGCTCAATGGAAGGGTCCATGGATATGTCCAGGAGACTCCAATGAAGCGTTGCATGGAGATGAGCACGTGGGTATCAGGGACAGGGATGACAATCAAATTATGTTATTCTGAGACTGCCTAGATGATTGTGGGCTAATGGATTTGGGTTACATTGGACCAAAATACACTTGGTCCAATAGATAAGAGAACGGGCGTAATCGTAGGGTGAGACTAGATAGGGCAGTGGCAAATTGTGATTTCCTACAGCTCTTCAAAGATTGCACTGTTGAGAACATTATTACAACATCACCTGATCACTTTGCCATCTTGGTGACAATGTTAAAGAGAGGATGCCAAGGATCTATCAACCCTATACTACGACCTTTCAAGTTCGAAGCTGCCTGGTTGAGAGCACCTGATTATATGCAAATAGTCGATGAGAATTGGAGGAAACTGAAGGAGGAGCCACCGTCCCTAAATAATATTTGGTCTGCTGATACGTCTCCACCGTATCTACTTTTCCAAACACTTTTGACCTTGTTTTGGACTCTAACTTGCATGATTTGAATGAAACTAACCCGGACTGGCGCTGTTTTCAGCAGAATTGCCATGGTGTTATTTTTGTGCAGAAATAAAAGTTCTCGGAATGAACTGAAACTTCACGGAGAATATTTTTGAAATATATAAAAAATACTGGCAAAAGAATCAACGTCAGGGGGCCCACACCCTGTCCACGAGGGTGGGGGCGCGCCCACCCTCCTGCGGTGCGCCCCTGTCTCGTTGGCCCCCTGAGGCTCCACCTACCTCAACTTCAACTCTATATATTCACGTTCAAGAAGAAAAAAATCAAAGAGAAGGATTCATCGCGTTTTACGATACGGAGCCACCGCCAAGCCCTAATCTCTCTCGGGAGGGCTGATCTAGAGTCCGTTCGGGGCTCCGAATAGGGGAATCCGTCGCCACCGTCATCATCAACCTTCCTCCATCACCAATTTCATGATGCTCACCACCGTGCTTGAGTAATTCCATCGTTGGCTTGTTGGACGGTGATGGGTTGGATGAGATTTATCATGTAATCGAGTTAGTTTTGTTAAGGTTTGATCCCCAGTATCCATTATGTTCTGAGATTGATGTTGCTATGACTTTTCTATGCTTAATGCTTGTCACTAGGGCCCGAGTGCCATGATTTTTGATCTGAACCTATTATGTTTCCATGAATATATGTGAGCTCTTGATCTTATTTTGCAAGTCAATAGTCACCTACTATGTGTTATGATCCGATAACCCCGAAGTGACAATAATCGGGACCACTCCCGGTGATGACTATAGTTTGAGGAGTTCATGTATTCACTAAGTGTTAATGCTTTGTTCCGGTATACTCTATTAAAAGGAGGCCTTAATATCCCTTAGTTTACAATAGGACCCCGCTGCCACGGGAGGGTAGGACAAAATATGTCATGCACGTTCTTTTCCATAAGCACGTATGACTATATTCGGAATATATGCCTACATTATATTGATGAACTGGAGCTAGTTCTGTGTCACCCTGTGTTACAACTGTTGCATGAGGAATCACATCCGACATAATTATCCATCATTGATCCATTGCCTACAAGCTTTTCACATTACTTTTCCGTTGCCCCTGTTACAATCACTACAAAACCAATACGGTTACTTTTGCCACCATCACTGTTACTTCCATATTAATTTGCTACTAAATACTTTGCTACAGATATTAAGTCTTTCACGTGCGGTTGAATTGACAACTCAATTGTTAATACTTGAGAATATTCTTTGGCTCCCTTTGTGTCGAATCAATAAATTTGGGTTGAATACTCTACCCTCGAAAACTGTTGCGATCCCCTATACTTGTGGGTTATCAAGACTATTTTCTGGCGCCGTTGTCGGGGAGCATAGCTCTATTCTTTGAGTCACTTGGGATTTATATCTGTTGATCACTATGAAGAACTTGAAAGATGAAAGAATCAAGATTTATCCCTCAACTACGAGGGGAGGTAAGGAACTGCCATCTAGCTCTGCACTTGATTCACCTTCTGTTATGAGTAAACTTGCGACACCTACACCTGCTATTCATTCTGATATGTTGCATGTTATTGATGATGCCACTTCTGCTTTTCATGATGCTTATGATGAAACTACTTCTATGCTTGATAACACTGTGCCACTAGGTGAATTTCTTGATGAACAACTTGATAGGGTTAGAGAGAATGAAATTATTGAAACTGATAATATTGATGAAAGTGATGATGAAGATTCTCCCCTAGATATGAGTTGCTTGTTGTGCTTGAGGGTTATATTATGGATGAAGAAACTGCTAGATACTTTTTAGCTTGCAATGATAGATATGATCTTAAGAAACTGTTAGCTAAGCAAAAAAAAATCTTTGAATGCTAGAATGAAATATGACCCTGCTTTTGCTACTTCACCTATCTGTATTTCTGATAAGGATTATGATTTCTCTGTCGATCCAGAGTTAATTAATTTGGTTGAATCTGATCCTTTCCATGGTTATGAAACTGAAACTGTTGTGGCATATCTTACTAAGTTGAATGACATAGCCATCCTTTTTACTCATGATGAGAAAACTCTCTATTACTTTATCCTTAAGTTATTTCCGTTTTCATTAAAGGGTGATGCTAAAATATGGTTTAATTCTCTTGATCCTGATTGTGTGCGTAGTCCCCAGGATATGATTTATTACTTCTCTGCTAAATATTTCTCCGCTCATAAGAAACAAGCTGCCTTAAGGGAAATATATAATTTTGTGCAAATTGAAGAAGAGAGTCTCCCACAAGCTTGGGAGAGGCTTCTCCGGTTACTTAATGCTTTGCCTGATCATCCTCTCAAGAAAAATGAAATACTTGATATCTTTTATAATGGACTAACCGATGCTTAGAGAGACCACCTGGATAGTTGTGCTTGTTGTGTTTTCAGGGAAAGAACTGTTGATCAAGCTGAATTGCTATTGAATAATATGTTGAGTAATGAAAATGATTGGACACTTTCTGAACCAACTCCTAAGCCAACTCCGAAGAAAAGGGGTATTCTATTTCTCAGTCCTGAAGATATGCAAGAGGCAAAGAAATCTATGAAAGAAAAGGGTATTAAAGCTGAAGATGTTAAGAATTTACCGCCTATTGAAGAGATACATGGTCTTGATAACCCTACACAGGTAGTAAAGGTAAATTATCTCTATGGATTTGATGAAGGTGATATTCCTCGTAATAAGTTTTCTAGCCAATGCTTGGATGAGTTTGATAATTTTATGGTTAAACAAGAAGACTTCAATGCTTATGTTGGTAGACAATTGAAACACAATGCTTATATGATCGAACACTTGAGTGATTATATGTCTAGAGTTAAAGGTGAACTTAAAATTATTAGTAAACATGCTTCTATGGTTACCTCTCAAGTAGAACAAGTACTTAAAGCTCAGAATGATTTGCTCAATGAATTAGATAATAAGAAAAATGAAAATGTTGTTAGAGTTGTGACTAGAGGGGGTAAAATGACTCAGGAACCTTTCTATCCTGAGGGCCACCCCAAGAGAATTGAGCAAGATTCTCAGCGAATTAATGTTGATGCACCTAGTTCTTCTAAGAAGAAGAAAAAGAAAAATGATAGGACTTTGCATGCCTCTAGTGAACCTGTTGTTGACACACCTGAGAATCCCAATGATATTTCTATTTCTGATCCTGAAACACAATCTGGTAATGAACATGAACCTAGTGATAATATTAATGATGATGTTCATGTTGATGCTCAACCTAGCAATAACAATGATGTAGAGATTGAACCTGCTGTTGATCTTGATAACCCACAATCAAATAATCAATGTTATGATAAGAGAGACATCGTTGCTAGGAAGCATGGTAAAGAAAGAGAACCATGAGTTTAGAAACCCATGCCTTTTCCTCCTAAACCATTCATGAAAAAGGATGATGAGGATTTTGAGCGCTTTGCTAAAATGATTAGACCTATCCTTTTGCGTATGCGTTTGACTGATATGCTTAAAATGAATCCTTATGCTAAGTATATGAAAGATATTGTCACAAATAAAAGAAAGATACCGGAAGCTGAAATTTCCACCATGCTTGCTAATTATACTTTTAAGGGTGGAATACCAAAGAAACTTGGAGATCCAGGAGTACCAACTATACCGTGCTCCATTAAAAGAAACTATGTTAAAACTGCTTTATGTGATCTTGGAGCCGGTGTTAGTGTTATGCCTCTCTCTTTATATCGTAGACTTGATTTGAATAAGTTGACACCTTCTGAAATATCTTTGCAAATGGCTGATAAATCAACTGTTATACCTGTCGGTATTTGTGAGGATGTGCATGTTGTGGTTGCAAACGTTACTATTTTAACGGACTTTGTTATTCTTGATATTCCCGAGGACGATAGTATGTCGATTATCCTTGGTAGACCCTTTTTGAATACTGCGGGGGTTGTTATTGATTGCAACAAAGGCAATGTCACTTTTCATGTTAATGGTAATGAGCATACGGTACACTTTCCGAGGAAACAACCTCAAGCCCACAGTATAAATTCTATTGGAAAAACTTCAACGATTACTATTGGAGGTTTTGAATTTCCTCTTCTTACTGTCAAGAAGAAATATGATATTCTTATTGTTGGGGACATGCATATCCCCATTGAGGTAACTTAGTGCTATTCGAAAATTCTCCGGTTTCATGTTACTCGGAAAGAGTTCGTTAACAAGACTTGATCAACCTTGTTAGTGGATTCCTTTTGATGAGCATGAGATGGATGAAGTTAGAAAGCACAACTCTCTATACCCTCCTTTTACTTTCTGTTATTTAGATTAAATAAAGCAAAAATAGTATTTTCTGTTTGTTTTCTGAATTATCCTTGCAATAAAAAATACCCCGAAAATAAAAGTTCTCCAAATGCCCTGACAATTTTATATGATTTTTTCTAGAATATTTAAGAATTATTGGCACTGAGAACACACCAGGGGGCCTCACCACCTGGCCACGAGGCTCCAGGGCGCGCCCACCCCCCTGGGGCGCGCCCCCTGCCTCGTGTACCCTACGTGGGCCCCCTTCACTTATTCTTGCACCCACACACTTCGTCTTCCTCCAGAAAAAATCCTCCCATAGCTCAAACCCGTGTTCTAGCTCTTCTTGCTGTCATTTTCGATCTCCTAGCTCAAAGCTCCATTCACAAAACTGCTTTGGGATTGTTCTTCGGTATGTGACTCCTCCAATGGTCCAATTAGTTTTTGTTCTAGTGCTTTATTTATTGCAAATTTTTCCTGCTTAGGCGACCCTGTTCTTGAGCTTGCATGTCAAATTTATATGGTCCCAAGTAGTTCTAATGCATGATATAGCCTCTAGGCACTTGTGGGAGTAGTTGCTATTAATCTTGTTGAGTTTGGTTCACTTTTATTTTGAGTCACTAAAAATTTCAGAAATTTTTCAGAGAAAGAAAATGATGAAGAGATTGTTGAGGGGCTCTTCGAGCCGAAGCTCGAAGGATAAGCAAAATGAAGAGAATAAGAAGCCCAAATATAATCTCCCTCGCACTGCGGAAGTTCTACCGTGCGAATGTCCTTGTGATGAGTTCTTGAGAGTAGCCGGGATTCATAATGACTTTTATTATTTGGCTAAGAATGCAGGCCTCATCGACTTCCTCCGCGACCAGCGCGAACAGTATCTCCTCCTCACTAATATTTTCGTGCAAATTTTTTACTTTCATGCTAAGAAATCACCACCTTCGGTGGAATTTCACTCATATGATGAGGTTAAGGAGATGTCACTATATGAGTTTTGTCGGGTCTGTAAGATACCCTTTGCGGGCAGCATAGAGGAACCACATCGTAATGATGTGGAGGGATTTATTGATATGATTGCTGTGGGGGAAACGAGGAAAGTTTCCGATGCAAGAATTACTAGCATACATTTTCGTGTTCTACGTTACTTTGCAATATTTGCTAGTAGATGCTTAATTGGTCGCAGGAACAGTGGAAACCTTAGTTCTCCTGATATTGTTATTTTGCGCCATGCCTTGTTTCGTGATACCACTTTCAGTTTAGGCGCTATTG
The DNA here is from genome assembly GCF_018294505.1 of Triticum aestivum. Classification (NCBI taxonomy): domain Eukaryota; kingdom Viridiplantae; phylum Streptophyta; class Magnoliopsida; order Poales; family Poaceae; genus Triticum; species Triticum aestivum. Next base: position 55,809,317 of record NC_057800.1, read on the forward strand.
TTGCTAAACGGTTAAATCTGAACTGCACAAAGGGTCCCATCTTTGGAGGCATCTTTGCTTCGCTCCTTGCTGCACACTTTAACATACCTATTAGGCATTATGAGAAAGAGGAAAAGTTGTTGCCTCCTATTTTACTAGATTATAAGAGTATGGTAGCACATAATTTTATTGTTAAGGGTAAGAAGAAGGTGCTTAAATATAGATTGATATTTGATAAAAACTACTATGAGATTATTACCTTGCCTATGCCCTCTTTGTTTAACATATTTTCAGGCATGTACCTCGTTTTGCCGGAGGCCATTCATGCCTACTGGAGCCTGACATCAGCTCTAGAGCCCGAGACGGAGCCACCCCTTGATCCTTATTGGAAGTATGTTTATCAGTGGGACCCGGAGGAGATTGCCAATCAGTGGCACCCAGAGGACACTCCTTCGTACACCGGAGAGGGCAACTTTGAGCCATGGCCATAGACCAATTTAGGCCAAAAGCCTAAGCTTGGGGGAGTATGTATTTCTCACTGACATTACATTCATGTTCACACACTCATGCGAGTTGTCGGTGCTCATATTTTTTCATTGTACTATCCATGCTAGTTCATTTTCTTTTTAAGCCTTCTTGTGTGTTTGAAAAACCTTAAGAAAAACCAAAAAAAAATAGTTGTATCTTTTAGCTAGTTTACTTTCCATGCTTGTAGTAGTAGTAATTAAAAAGAAAACCCAAAAAGATTTCTCGTTCTTCTTTTGCTTGTTGGGAGCTTTCCCGTGTAAATAGTTTTGTTTCTTTTCTTTTCTTTTCTTTGGGGGTCGAGAGGAGAAGACCATGATGAAAATTTTGAGTGGCTCTCATATGCATTATTGTTGATCTAACAAAGAGCCCATATTACCTTGTCTTCTCCCTTGTATTGAATGCTTGCAGATTCCAGCTTAGTCCAATGCACATGCACTATTATTATTATCCACACCATTCAGTCATGCAAGTGAAAGGCAATAATGATGATATATGATGAACTGATTGAGATGAGAAAAGCTGGTATGAACTCGACCTATCTTGTTTTTGTAAATATGATTAGTTCATCGTTCCTAATTTAGCCTATTATGAATGAAACATGTTTGCAATGACAATTAGAGAATATAGTTGCTCATGCCATGCTTAATTAGCTAGGAGTTTATAATGGTTCACCTTGCGTGCCAACATGCTATTAAAATGGTTGTGATGTGGTATGATAGGGTGGTATCCTCCTTTGAACGGTTCAAGTGGCTTGACTTGGCACATGTTCACGCATGTAGTTGAAACAAAATCAACATAGCCTCCATGATATTTATGTTCATGGTGAATTATATCCTACTCGTGCTTGCACTCAGTGTTTATTAATTTTAATGCATGTTCATCACTGTTGTCGCTCTCTAGCTGGTCACTTCCCAGTCTCTTTCTAGCCTTCACTTGTACTAAGTGGGAGTACTGCTTGTGCATCCACTTCCATAAACCCCAAAAGTTATTCCATATGAGTCCACAATACCTTTCTATATGTGATATCTACCTGCCGTTCCAAGTAAATTTGTATGTGCCAAACTCTAAACCTTCAAATGAAATTCTGTTTTGTATGCTAGAATAGCTCATGTATCAACTAGGGTTGTCTATATCTTCCATGCTAGGCGGGTTATTCTCAAGAGGAGTGGACTCCGCTCCTCATTCACGAGAAAATGGATGGTAACCGGGATGCCCAGTCCCATGCTTAAATTAAAATAATCACAAACAAAACTCCCCCAGGATTGTTGTTAGTTGGAGGCACCCGTTGTTTCGGACAAGCCATGGATTGATGTTTGTTGGTGGTAGGGGCAGTACAAACTTTACCATTCTCTTTGGGAACCACCTATAATGTGTGTAGCATGGAAGATATCGAGATCTCTCAGTTGTTATGTTGACAATCAAAGCATACCACTCAAAATATTATTTATCTCTATTTCAAAAATCAAGCTCTGGCACCTCTACAAATCCCTGCTTCCCTTTGAGAAGGGCCTATCTATTTACCTTTATGTTGAGTCATCATCCTCTTATTAAAAAGCACCAGTTGGAGAGCACCGCTGTCATTACTATTAGTTTACATTGAGTATGACTGTGACCGGATCTCTTTTACCATGAATTACAATGTTTAGTCAGTCCTTGGTCTTCAGAGGTGCTCTGCATTTATGTTTTGCGGTCTTAGAAAGTGCTAGCGAGATACCATCTTGTTATATCATATTATGATTGTTTTGAGAAAGTGTTGTCATCCGAGATTTACTATTATTGCTCGCTAGTTAATTATGCCATTGATATGAGTAAACATTAGACCTAAATGTTATTGTGAATATGGTTAGTTCATAATCTTTGCTGAAAACTTGAATGCTGACTTTACATATTTACAACAACAAGATCAAACAGAGTTTGTAAAAGTTTTTCTTTATCACTCTCAGTTTGTCAATTGAATTGCTTGAGGACAAGCAAAGGTTTAAGCTCAGGGGAGTTGATACGTCTCCATCGTATCTACTTTTCCAAACACTTTTGACCTTGTTTTAGACTCTAACTTGCATGATTTGAATGGAACTAACCCGGTCTGACGCTGTTTTCAGCAGAATTGCCATGGTGTTATTTTTGTGCAGAAATAAAAGTTCTCGGAATGACCTGAAACTTCACGGAGAATATTTTTGGAATATATAAAAAAATACTAGCGAAAGAATCAACGTCAGGGGGCCCACACCCTGTCCACGAGGGTGGGGGGCGCGCCCCCTGTCTCGTGGGCCCCCTAAGGCTCCACCGACCTCAACTCCAACTCTATATATTCATGTTCGGGGAGAAAAAAAATCAGAGAGAAGGATTCATCGCATCTTACGATACAGAGCCGCCGCCAAGCCCTAATCTCTCTCGGGAGGGCAGATCTGGAGTCCCTTCGGGGCTCCGGAGAGGGGAATCCGTCACCATCGTCATCATCAACCTTCCTCCACCACCAATTTCATGATGCTCACCGCCGTGCGTGAGTAATTCCATCGTAGACTTGCTGGACGGTGATGGGTTGGATGATATTTATCATGTAATCGAGTTAGTTTTGTTAGGGTTTGATCCCAAGTATCCATTATGTTCTGAGATTGATGTTGCTATGACTTTGCTATGCTTAATGCTTGTCACTAGGGCCCGAGTGCCATGATTTCAGATCTGAACCTATTTTGTTTCCATGAATATATGGGAGTTCTTGATCCAATTTTGCAAGTCAATAGTCACCTACTATGTGTTATGATCTAGTAACCCTGAAGTGACAATAATCGGGACCACTCCCGGTGATGACTATAGTTTGAGGAGTTCATGTATTCACTAAGTGTTAATGCTTTGATTTGGTACTCTATTAAAAGGAGGCCTTAATATCTCTTAGTTTCTAATAGGACCCCGCTGCCACGGGAGGGTAGGACAAAAGATGTCATGCAAGTTATTTTCCATAAGCACGTATGACTATATTCGGAATACATGCCTACATTATATTGATGAACTGGAGCTAGTTCTGTGTCACCCTATGTTATAACTGTTGCATGAGAAATTGCATCCGACATAATTATACATCACTGATCCATTGCCTACGAGCTTTTCACATATTGATCTTTGCTTAGTTACTTTTCCGTTGCCACTGTTACAATCACTACAAAACCAATATTGTTACCATTACTTCCATATTACTTTGCTACTAAATACTTTGCTGCAGATATGAAGTCTTTCAGAATGCGGTTGAATTGACAACTCAACTATTAATACTTGAGAATATTATTTGGCTCCCCTTGTGTCGAATCAATAAATTTGGGTTGAATAGTCTATTGAAAACTGTTGCAGTCTCCTATACTTGTGGGTTATCATCTGCTCTAAACATATTGTCAACAACCCTTCAAACATGGGGTAGAGAATCTTTTGGTTCGGTTAAAAAGGAAATAAAGAAGCTAGAAAAGAAATTAGCTTCTTTACGGAAAGACAATTTGGCTACTGGATATTCCAAAGAGGAAAAGGAAGTAGAAAAGAGACTATATGAGATGTTTGAAAGAGAAGAAATCATGGTGAAACAACGATCAAGAATTGATTGGTTGCGTGAAGGTGATCAAAATACCTCGTTCTTCCACACTCGCGCCTCAGCACGAAGAAGAGCCAACAAAATTAAATTCTTAAGTAAAGCCGATGGATCACTATGCGAAGATCCTCAAGGCATCAGAAGGATGGTACATGATTTTTACTCCAATTTGTTGACCTCTGAACCCTGTGACTCCCTGGAATCAATTTTGAATGCTATTCCTTGCAAAGTAACTACAGAGATAAATGAAGAGTTGTGCAAGGGATATATTAATGAAGAAATAAGACTTCCTTATTCCAGATGGGTCCAACCAAGGCTCCAGGGCCAGATGGTTTCCCAACACTTTTTTATCAGAAACATTGGGATATTGTGGGGGAAGATATATGTGCAGAAGTGAAAGGGTTTCTTCTGGGACGGGATATTCCTGAAGGCTTCTACGATTCGGTAATTGTCCTTATCCCAAAAGTTAATAATCCTGATGTGCTCTCTAACTTCCGACCTATAAGCTTATGTAATGTCATATACAAAATAGCTTCTAAAGTAATTGCTAATCGCCTTAAGATATTTTTGCCAGAAATTATTTCGGAGCAACAAAGCGCATTTGTGCCAGGCAGGCTTATTACAGATAATATTCTGGTGGCGTATGAATGTCTACACACAATTCGAAAACAGAAGGCTAAATACCCTTTCTTTGCCTTGAAAATAGACATGACAAAAGCTTATGACAGGGTAGAGTGGAATTACTGTTGGGGAACGTAGTAATTTCAAAAAAATTCCTACGCACACGCAAGATCATGGTGATGCACATCAACGAGAGGGGAGAGTGTTGTCCACGTACCCTCATAGACTGAATGCGGAAGCGTTAGCACAATGCGGTTGATGTAGTCGTACGTCTTCACGATCCGACCGATCAAGTACCGAACGTACGGCACCTCCGAGTTCAGCACACATTCAGCCTGATGACGTCCCTCGAACTCCGATCCAGCCGAGTGTTGAGGGACAGTTTCGTCAGCACGACGGCGTGGTGACGATGTTGATGTTCCACCGACGCAGGGCTTTGCCTAAGCACCGCTACAGTAATATCGAGGTGGACTATGGTGGAGGGGGACACCGCACACGGCTAAAAGATCAAACAATCAAATGTTGTGTCTATGGGGTGCCCCCTTGCCCCTGTATATAAAGGAGCAAAGGGGGGGGGGTGCGGCCGGCCAGGGAGGAGGCGCGCCAGGAGGAGTCATACTCCCACCTGGAGTAGGACTCCCCCCTTTCCTAGTTGGATTAGGACTTGGGAGGGGGAAGGAGTGGAGGAGAAGAAGGAGGGGGGGCGCCGCCCCCCCTCTCCTTGTCCTATTCGGACTTGGGGGTGGAGGGGCGCGCGGCCCAGCCCTAGCCGCCTCTCCTCTCTTCCACCTAGGCCCACTAAGGCCCATTAAGTCCCCGGGGGGTTCCGGTAACCTCCCGGTACTTCGGTAAAATCCCGATTTCACCCGGAACACTTCCGATATCCAAACATAGGATTCCAATATATCAATCTTGATGTCTTGACCATTTCGAGACTCCTCGTCATGTCCGGGATCACATTCGGGACTCCGAACTTCCTTCGGTACATCAAAACATATAAACTCATAATATAATCGTCATCGAAACGTTAAGCGTGCGGACCCTATGGGTTCAAGAACTATGTAGACATGACCGAGACATTTCTCCGGTCAATAACCAGTAGCAGAACCTGGATGTTCATATTAGCTCCCACATATTCTACGAAGATCTTTATCGGTCAAACCGCATAACAACATACGTTGTTCCCTTTGTCATCGGTATGTTACTTGCCCGAGATTTGATCGTCGGTATCTCAGTACCTAGTTCAATCTCGTTACCGGCAAGTCTCTTTACTCATTCCGTAATACATCATCCCGCAACTAACTCATTAGTTGCAATGCTTGCAAGGCTTAAGTGATGTGCATTACCGAGAGGGCCCAGAGATACCTCTCCGACAATCGGAGTGACAAATCCTAATCTCGAAATATGCCAACCCAACAAGTACCTTCGGAGACACCTGTAGAGCACATTTATAATCACCCAGTTACGTTGTGACGTTTGGTAGCACACAAAGTGTTCCTCCGGTAAACGGGAGTTGCATAATCTCATAGTCATAGGAACATGTATAAGTCATGAAGAAAGCAATAGCAACATACTAAACGATCGGGTGCTAAGCTAACGGAATGGGTCATGTCAATCATATCATTCTCCTAATGATGTGACCCCGTTAATCAAATGACAACTCATGTCTATGGTTAGGAAACATAACCATCTTTGATCAACGAGCTAGTCAAGTAGAGGCATACTAGTGACAATCTGTTTGTCTATGTATTCACACATGTATTATATTTCCGGTTAATACAATTCTAGCATGAATAATAAACATTTATCATGATATAAGGAAATAAATAATAACTTTATTATTGCCTCTAGGGCATATTTCCTTCAATTACCTCAAGGGAGTTTTATTGAAACTGGGATTTGATATCAATTGGGTGGAAATGGTTATGAGATGTGTGACTTCAGTTAGATATGTCGTGAAAGTAAATGGTGAACTAACCGGGTCTTTTTTGCCAAGTAGAGGCATTAGACAAGGGGACCCAATTAGTCCATACTTATTTTTTCTATGCGTTGAAGGCCTTTCTTGCTTATTGCAGCAAAAAGAAGCATCTGGCCATCTAAAGGGCATTCGCAATGGAAGAAACGGACCCCCTATATCTCATTTATTGTTCGCTGATGATAGTGTTTTCTTCACCAAGGGTGAATATAGAAGCATCAATGCACTAAAATCTTCTCTAGAAACATACTGTAACGGTTCAGGACAGAAGATAAACTTTCAAAAATCTTCTATTTTCTTTGGGCTACATTGTGATAAACAGATCAAGGAAGCTACAAAAAAGACTTTGGGGGTGCAGGACGAGACGCTACAAGCAACATACCTTGGCATGCCAACCTGAGTGGGACGATCCCCAACGAGTAATTTTAATTTCCTTACCGGTCGACTTTGGAAACGCCTAAATGGATGTAGTGATAGACCTCTGTCAAGGGCTGGTAAGGATGTTCTTTTGAAATCAGTGGCTCAGGCCATCCCAACCTATGTAATGAGTTGCTTCCAGATTCCATTGACCATTTGTGATAAAATGAGGCAGCCCATATCTAACTTCTGGTGGGGTATTGAAGATGGAAAGAAAAAGTTGCATTGGAGATCATGGGACTGGTTATCATCACCAAAGTATATGGGTGGAATGGGCTTTCGGGACATGGCCACCTTTAATCAATCTATGCTTGGAAAACAATGTTGGAGGTTATTGACCGAGCCTAAATCGCTATGTGCACAAGTACTCAAGGGCCGATATTATCCGGATAGGGACTTCTGGACAGCTCAATGCCCAAGATCATCTTCATATGTTTGGCGCAGCATTATGCATGGCAAGAAATTGCTCCAAAGAGGCCTACTATGGAGAGTAGGAAACGGCAAGCACATCAACATTCTGAAGGATCATTGGATCCCAGGTATTATACCTGCCACTTTATCAGCCTACTCTCCCAATTTAGAGAATAAAGCAGTCAATTTTCTGATGTGTGAAAATGAGCCCAAGTGGAATGAAAATTTGATTAGAAACCTTTTCCCGGAAGAAATTTCTGGAAAGATTTTAATCATTCCCATTAGCACAATTGGTTGCAATGATTTTGCATCCTGGCCTCACTCCAAAAGTGGTGTTTACACTGTTAGATCAGCATATAATTTATTGAGATCCCATCAATTTTGGATTAATCGAAGCCTTCCAGGTGCAGGCTCATCATCTAAGCAAGATCACATGGAGAATGCTTGGAAGAAACTCTGGGCTATTCAGTGCCCAAACAAGATGAAGATTGTGCTGTGGAGGCACACAACTGCCTACCTACAGGCTCGCAGCTCCAGGTCCGATCAATACCCACAAGGTACGATTGTTGTTTCTGCAACCGAGAGGAAAATATTGAGCATTGTTTGCTACAATGCCAATATGTGAAAGAAATCTGGAGAGAATTAAAAAAGGACTACGGAATCTGCCTAAAACTAAAAAAATTCATTCATATTAGGCAATGGCTGCTGGACTGGATAGCTGAAACGCCACCCTTCCACTCTACGATTCTGGTGGTGGCTATGTGGCATATTTGGGAGAACAGGAACAACTATCGTAATGGTGAGCCACTGCTAAATCCTCTTTGTGTCGTGGGGAAAATTAAGGCCTATATTGAATTCATGAATTTATGTAATGTCAGCCCGCCAATCTCCTACAGACGTGAGACCTCGACATCAATTCAGAAATGGTCTCGGCCGCCGGAAGGTTGGTTGCTGATCAACGTCGACGCTGCAATTTTTGCCCAATCGGGAAGAGCTGGCTTTGGAATTGTGGTTCGAGATCATCTTGGAGCGCTTGTGGCAGCACATCAAGGTTTGTTTGATCATACCCAAAGTCCTGAAGTGGCTGAAGCTCTTGCTGTTCGTCAGGCCCTAGTACTTGCCAAAAATGCTGGATTTCAGAATGTTCAGGTAGCCTCTGATTGCCTGACATTGATCAACAAGCTGCAATTTACTGGGCTAGACAGATCCCCTGTTGGTGCCATTGTCCAGGATATTAAATCTGCCGCTACAAAGTTTTTATCTTGTGTTTTCTGTCATGTAAAACGTTGTTGTAATGAGGCAGCCCATGTCCTTGCAAGATCTGCAGGACATAATGCTGAGTCTAGCTGGTTTAATGTGCCTCCTGACGAGATCAGGGCCATTATATGCAATGAACAAATCATGAATGAATGAAAGGATGCTGCCCATTTAAAAAAAACTATGTTGGTTTATCTATGCTATGAAATATGTTGGTTGAAATATGAACTATGTTTTAGCGTACGTATGTGTATCTTTCAAACAGAGCGTTATATTTTAGCGTGCCTGCTGAAGCGGTACAGCGACACACTAAAATTTGCAACGGCTGGTGAAGCAACTGCCTATTCGGACGCAAAAACAGCTGTTGTACGCGCTGTAAATTTTTTAGCGCGCCGCGCCTGCGCGTGTCTGTTGAAGATGCTCTTATAGAATACAAGGTTCACCTCCTTGCAACAGCAAAGCCGCCACGCGATGCTGCTGCGCCTGAGGTTGTCCACCACCAGCGTGTGCTTCGCCATGGCTAACTGGTACAACTCACTCCCGTTGACTGCGAGTTGCGCCTCCAACGCCTCGGCCAAATATTCTTATCATTTCTGAAGAATTGTTTCGTTCTTGGTTTACAAGCAGCTAGCAGATGCAAGGAAGAATTGTTACCGTTCACCATCCAATCCAAGGAGACGTAGAAGATGCACTAATGCAAGAACGAAACTCTTTTTTTTGCCATTCGCACATCAACCAAAGCATCAGCAAGTCATACAAACAACATCACCAACTGCCCCCGCGTCGTCCGCCTGGGCGACACGGGCGGCGAACGGATCCTATTTTCCCGACGACCCTCCTTTCGAGTCTCCGTCCCTCCTCGCCGCCGGGCTTGCCCGCACGGCCGATGGTGGCGGTGGGGCTGCATTCTGAAGCTGTTCGGCGGCCATTGGCGATGTACGGGAGACGGCTTGAACCAATGACAGCAATGGTGCAGGGGTGGCAGCCGTTCGTGGCAGGGCAGATGCAGCAGAGCGCCTTTTCAATCCCTGGCGGCATCGGCTTGCAGCAGGCGCCCACGCCATGGAGGAAAGTGAAGGGAGCCGGGACCGCTACCATTCCCTCGATCTGGAGAGCCCGCTCTCTAAGCCAGGGCTAGCGCCGCTCCCAAGGCGCCTCTTCGATGACCGGGTCTAAGTATTTCAATGTGTGTGTGACCTTCCTCCCTCGTCAAGCTGTCGAGATCGTGGAAAGTGGAGAAGATAACATAGGATGATTTTGATTGGGTGGTGCTTCCCAAGTACCCGGTCTCAGCTCCGAGGTGAAAATCCTAGGTCCGACCTTATTTGGTTATACCTGGCAATGGTGGCATTTTTTGCGTCGTTACCCTCTTGACACTAGTAGAAAAAGGGCCTATTGTCCCGGTTTGTAAGGGCCTTTTGTCCCGGTTCCTGAACCGGGACTAAAGAGTCGGTACTAATGCCCTGTCCCTTTAGTCCCGATTCAATCCAGAACTGGGACAGATGGGTCTCCACGTGGCCTGTGCGCGGAGCCCAGATAGGAGGGCCTTTGGTCCCGGTTGGTGGCACCAATCGGGACCAATAGGCATCCACGCGTCAGTATTTCTGTGGCTGGGGTTTTTGTTTTTTTTTGAAGGGGGGGGGGGTGGGGTTTTGGGGGGTTAATTTAGGTGTTTCATATATTGTGTTAGCTAGCTATAATTAATAGAGAGAAGTGTCATTTCTTATGTCCGTGCTTGGTCGACACTACATACTATACATACGTATAGAGATGACTAGACACGCTAACTAGCTAGTAAGCAAACGAAGGAAATAGAAGATCGTCATGAACATATATGCATACAGAGAGAAGTGATATCGACCACCTCTCCTTCTCCGAGAGATTGGTCGAACAAAAAGTTCTCGTATATCTATCCGACACTACCGGCTACATATATACAATAATTATCTCTAACAAATATAATCTCCTAACATACGGACTCATGGTCAACATAGTATTCTCCGTCTTCAGCGATCACGTGATCAAGAAAGAATGCCGCCAATTCCTCTTGAATTGCTCGCATGCGAACTGGTGCTAGGAGTTCATCCCGCTTTCGAAACATCTAATTTGAAAAAGGGGGTCAATACATATATATATGAATGAATGAAACTCAACACAAATGATGGTAATAAAATAAAATTGTGAATGTTGTTATTTACGTACTTCATATTGTTCGTCAGAGTAGCCCCGCTCATAGGTCGTGTGGCGGATGGACTCGCAAACGTAGTATCCACAGAAATCATTCCCTTGTTCCTGCCACAACCACTTTACAAGAAATAGAGGTCAATCAAACTGATAAGCAAGAATGACAAATGGTATTGATGAAACTAGCGCTTGAATCAATAGGAGATGCGCGGAACATGCTACTATAGTACTTACTTTCAGGTGTCTAAATTGCAGCTTCTTCGGGAGTCCTGGACCTTTTTGGTGAATTTTTTCCGAACCCTGCCAGACAAAGAAAACAATTACTTGATATATCAGGAAATGAACAAAGTTGCTGATATGGTGGGTAATGATCGATTTAATTTACTTCTCGAGCATTTGAGTCATGTCCGCATAGTCCTTGGGATCTTTTCATCTTGAGTCTAAGACGGTTACTAGTCCCTGCTCAAGCTTAATCTCTAGGAGAATATAGTGGAAACTGCACACGCATAAATAACTCATCAATTACATTACTATAACCTTGACTAATATATAAGGGAAACCGAATACGCACAAGACAGTAACACTCACTTGAAATTGTAAGGAAAGAGTATTATATCTTTGTTTTCATTTATTACCAACGATCGTAGCAAGTTGGCCTCGGTATCTGCGGCATGAAATTTAACCTCAGTTGCATCTATGAGATATGTGTTAATGAACCCAATATCACCGACTTGACTTTTCTTCAATTCGGCGATCTTCAATCTGCATAATATAGTGAGGATAATTATAAGTACATGCAATGAAAGAGCTGAGCTATATAGAGAGAGTTAATGACAAAAGTAGTACTACTTACGGACTGTAGCAGGTGACCATTGCTTTATCGAGGGCCAATTGATTGAAAACTGAAATAACTCCTCAAATGGAACAGGCAACGGTTCAATTCCAACGTGGTCATGCTCCTTTTTAACTCTCACATACAAAGTACTCCTCCCCCCAGACTCTTTGCAGATTTTCAAGTACCAATCATGCAATCTTCGCATCATCGTTGATAGAGATCTTTCATCTTTGACGAGAGGCTTCCCGTACTCGTATCTTTGTATCTGCACCTCCATGAAATCATAATGTACATCGTCGGGCAGGTAATCGCCAAGATTGCTATAACTGGGCACCATCCTCGGATCATTAGCGACGATGTCACTAGGCACCTTGAGCGGGGGGCACGATTGCTTCGCTTATTCGCCGAGCTGGGCAATTTGTTTCCCAGCTCGTCGTTCTTTCAGCCTTTGATCACTGACAGTACTTCCCGACCGCTCCGCTTCGGCAAATTCCTTTCCAATAATGCGCTCATAGTTTCCTTTAGGTGGAGACTTGGGTGGTTTTATCAGGGCAGCCAGAGTGTGCTTCGCTTTCACCGGATCTACCTTCTCCTCTGGAGATGGATGTTTCTTTGCTTTCACCCCTTCAAAAAAGTTCCTCACTTCTTCTCGCGCGATCTCGGCGTTCTCTTCCGGGGTCCTCTCGTATGGTAACTTCTCTGGAGTCTTCAGAGAAGGACCGAATCTGTATGTCCTCCCGCCTCTGGCTGTACTGCTAGACGCCGGCAGCGCAGACGGAGGGGTTGTCTTCTTTACTTGCTTACGAGGCGGAGGAGAAGGACTACGACGCGCCGGAGCAGCCGGAGCGGCGGCAGGTCTCTTCCGCCCTTGCTGACGAGGCGGAGAAGGAGGAGGCTGGCTGCTCGGGCGCGCTGGCGCAGGCGGAGAAGGAGACGGAGTGTCGCCACGCACCGGAGAAGGAGCCGGCCGAGTGCCCTGATCATCACTCGCCGGAGGAGGAGGCGGTGGAGGAGGCGGAGTGCCCTGACTCACCGGAGGAGGAGGAGGCAGAGGCGTCCAGTTCGGAAGGTTGATGAGCTCCTTCCGCCATAGGCATGGAGTCTTCAGAGCAGAACCCAGCCGAGTCTCTCCTTCACCGGTAGGGTGGTCAAGCTGGAGGTCCTCAAATCCCTCCGTTATTTCATCCACCATCACCCTAGCATATCCTTCTGGAATCGGCTGGCAGTGAAAAGTTGCGCCGGGTTCAGTAGGAAAAACAAAGCCAACAGCCGCCTTGACCTTCATATTATTCCATTGCGTCATAAGGTGGCAATTTTGAGACTCCATAATAGCATCCATGGGATAGCTGGCAGGAGCCGTCAAGACATGCTTCGGCTGAAGCAGTTCGGTAGAAGCCACGCTGCTTCTCCGCTGAGATGGCGGGGTAGCTTCGGGGGAAGCTTCGACAGTTCGTTTGCTGCGATTTGCTTCTCGTTCCTCTATCGCTTGTACCCTTGCTTGCAGCGCCTACATTTGGTTCAGCTGCACTTTTTTCCTCCTCTCCTAGCATTTGTAACCGCCTGCGTCCGGAAACCCAACCTTCCACGGAATGGAGCCTGGCGTGCCTCGTGTCGGTCCAAGGTGCTCAGGATTCCCGAGGGCCATTGTGAGCTCGTCGTTCTCTCTGTCTGGAATAAACGTCCCTTGCTGCACTGCTTCGATATATTGCTGAAGCTTCTTGACTGGTATGTCCATTTGATCGTTCGTCCAAATGCACTTCCCTGATACAGGGTCCAAGGTTCCACCAGCCCCGAAGAACCAAGTCCGGCAACGTTCTGGCCAGTTAATTGTCTCTGGTTCGATCCCTTTATCAACCAGATCATTCTCAGTCTTGGCCCACTTAGGCCGGGCTACGAGGTAGCCACCTGACCCCGTGTGATGGTGATGCTTCTTCTTCGCAGCATTTTGCTTGTTTGTCGCCGACATCTTCTTACTCTTTTCCGATGTCTTGTGGGCCACAAATGCGGGTCAGTGATCTCTGATCTTCTCATATGTGCCCTTGAATTCTGGTGTCTCTTTATTTTCGACAAACTTATTCAGCTCTTTCTTCCACCTCCTGAATTGTTCTGCCATCCTCTTAAGAGCAAAAGACTTGATTAATTGCTCTTTAACTGGCTTCTCCGGATCATCCTCTAGTGGTAGGGTGAAATTTGACTTCAGATCAGTCCAAAGATCATTTTTCTGCATATCATTGACATAAGACACCTCAGGGTCTTCTGTAGCCGGCTTTAACCATTGCTTGATGCTGATCGGGATCTTGTCCCTAACCAAAACCCCGCACTGAGCAACAAATGTGCTCTTTGTCCGTAGGGGTTCAATCGGTTGGCCGTCGGGCGCGATTGCTATGATCTCAAACTTTTCATCCGAGCTCAACTTTTTCTTCGGGCCTCGTCTCTTTACCGAAGTTGTGCTCGATCCGGAGGGCTAGAAAAAAGAACAAAGACTTAATTAATATGTGTACATACCAAAACAATGAATGCATCAATTAGCTAGTCAGCAGAAGCTTAACTAATATATATACCTGGCCGGACTCGGTTCGGTCACCGGAGACGTCAACACGGTCTCCTTCTTGCACCGGCATTGGGTCACCGGAGCCGTCCTCACGGTCTCCTTGCACCGGCATTAGGTCACCGGAGCCATCATAATCATAGCCAGCTGCTTCCAGACCATCAATGTCGTTTAGAAACAACGAGCAGACGGCATCACTTCCTCGTGCGATTATGTCCCCCAACAACTCTTCTTGTACTTCGTCTCGGGCGGTGTCCATAGTTTCTACAAATATTTACAACATGGCAATTATTATTCAAACATGATAGATGGATATATTAGTGGCAAATGTAGAACTAATATTAATTAGTGGCCTCGACGCTACTTCTCTAGGGTTTGGGGTGGCCTCAACAACGCTTTAAGGATAAAAAAAAGAAGAGGAAGAAGAAGAAAAAAAAGAGGAGAAGAAAGAATAGAGGAACTCCTCTATTCTTTCTTCTCCTCTTTTTTTCTTCTTCTTCCTCTTTTTTTATTGGAAATGACGGTCGTCGAGGGTCGCCAAGCGGTAGAGGAAACCCTAAATAGCAAGTATCGTGGGTGTGAGATACATGTGGCCGTCGGTGTCGGACACTACATCCACGTCCCACAAGTGATGTGGGCGTCGAAGCTCGCGTCACTTGTGGGACGTGGATGTAGT
>NC_057800.1:55825168-55834888 GCF_018294505.1 Triticum aestivum
CCGAGCGGTAGAGGAAACCCTAAATAGCAAGTATCGTGGGTGTGAGATACATGTGGCCGTCGGTGTCGGACACTACATCCACGTCCCACAAGTGACGCGGGCGTCGACCCGCGTCACTTGTGGGACGTGGATGTACTGTCCGACACCGACGGCCACATGTATCTCACACCGACGATACTTGCTATTTAGGGTATATCGACCCCCCCTCGTGTTGAAGTTATCGGGAGGTGGTATATATATCGACCCCCTCGTGTTGAAGTTATCGGGAGGGGGTATATCGACCCCCCCTCGTGTTCAAGTTATCGGGAGGGGGTATATCGACCCCCCTTCATGTTGAAGTTATCGGGAGGGGTATATCGACGACGACAGATCCGATAAAACATAAGAATACAAAGAAGAAAGGAATAGAGGAGAAGATCAAAGAAAAAAAAGAAGAAAAAAAAGAGGAGAAGAAGAAAGGAATAGAGGAGAAGAAGAAGGGTCTGTTGTCCCGGTTCGTAAGGGCCTTTTGTCCCGGTTCCTGAACTGGGACTAAAGGGTCAGTACTAATGCCCTGCCCCTTTAGTCCCGGTTCAATCCAGAACCAGGACTGATGGGCCTCCACGTGGCCTGTGCGCGGAGCCCAGGCAGGAGACCCTTTGGTCCCGGTTGGTGGCACCAACCGGGACCAATAGGCATCCACGCGTCAGCATTTCTGTGGCTGGGGTTTTTGTTTTTTTCTGAAGGGGGGGGGGGTTTGGGGGTTTTGGGGGGTTAATTTAGGTGTTTCATGTATTGTGTTAGCTAGCTATAATTAATAGAGAGAAGTGTCCTCTCTTATGTCCGTGCTTGGTCGACGCTACATACTATACATACGTATAGAGATGACTAGACACGCTAGCTAGCTAGTAAGCAAACGAAGGAAACATAAGATCGTCATGAACATATATGCATACAGAGAGAAGTGATATCGACCACCTCTCCTTCTCCGAGAGATTGGTCGAACAACAAGTTCTCGTATATCTATCCGACACTACCGGCTACATATATACAATAATTATCTCTTACAAATATAATCATACGGACTCATGGTCCACATAGTATTCTCCGTCTTCAGCGATCACGTGGTCAAGAAAGAATGCCGCCAATTCCTCTTGAATTGCTCGCATGCGAGCTGGTGCTAGGAGTTCATCCCGCTTCTGAAACATCTAATTTGAAGAAGGGGGTCAATACATATATATATGAATGAATGAAACTCAACACAAATGATGGTAATAAAATAAAATTGTGAATGTTGTTATTTACGTACTTCATATTGTTCGTCAGTGTAGCCCCGCTCACAAGTCGTGTGGCAGATGGACTCACAAACGTAGTATCCACAGAAATCATTCCCTTTTTCCTGCCACAACCACTTTACAAGAAATAGAGGTCAATCAAACTGATAAGCAAGAATGCCAAATCGATAGGAGATGCGCGGAACATGCTACTATAGTACTTACTTTCGGGTGTCTAAATTGCAGCTTCTTCGGGAGTCCTGGAGCTTTTTTGGAGAATTTTTTCCAAATCCTGCCAGACAAAGAAAACAATTACTTGATATATCAGGAAATGAACAAAGTTGCTGATATGGTGGATAATTATCGATTTAACTTACTTCTCGAGCATTTGAGTCATGTCCGCATAGTCCTGGGGATCTTTTTGTTTTGAGTCTAAGACAGTTACTAGTCCCTGCTCAAGCTTAATCTCTAGGAGAATATAGTGGTAACTGCACACACATGCATAACTCATCAATTACATTACTATAACCTTGACTAATATATATATATATAAGGGAAAACCGAATACGCACAAGACAGTAACACTCACTTAAAGTTGTAAGGAAAGAGTATTATATCTTTGTTTTCATTTATTACCAACGATCGTAGCAAGTTGGCCTCGGTATCTGCGGCATGAAATTTAACCTGAGTTGCATCTATGAGATATGTGTTAATGAACCCAATATCACCAACTTGTCTTTTCTTCAATTCGGTGATCTTCAATCTGCATAATATAGTGAGGATGATTACAAATACATGCAATGAAAGAGCTGAGCTATATAGAGAGACTTAATGACAGAAGTAGTACTACTTACAGACAGTAGCAGGTGCCCGTTGTTTTATCGAGGGCCAATTGATTGAAAAACCGAAAGAACTCCTCAAATGGAACAGGCAACAGTTCAATTCCAACGAGGTCATGCTCCTTTTTAACTTTCACATACAAAGTACTCCTCCCCCCAGAGTCTCTGCAGATTTTCAAGTACCAATCATGCAATCTTCACATCATCGTTGATAGAGATCTTTCATCTTTGACGAGAGGCTTCCCGTACTCGTATCTTTGTATCTGCACCTCCATGGGTTCATAATGTACATCGTTGGGCAGGTAATCGGCAAGATTGCTATAACCGGGCACCATCCTCGGATCATTAGCGACGTTGTCGCTAGGCACCTTGAGCGGGGGGCACGATTGCTTCGCTTGTTCGCCGAGCTGGGCAATTTGTTTCCCATCTCGTCGTTCTTTCAACCTTTGATCACTGACAGTACTTCCCGACCGCTCCGCTTCGGCAAATTCCTTTCCAATAATGCACTCATAGTTTCCTTTCGACGGAGACTTGGGTGGTTTTGTCAGCGCAGCCAGAGTGCGCTTCGCTTTCACCGGATCTACCTTCTCCTCCAGAGGTGGATGTCTCTTTGCTTTCAACCCTTGAAACCAGTCATCCACTTCGGTTCTCGCGATCTTCGCGTTCTCCTCCGGGGTCCTCTCGTATGGTAACTTCTCTGGAGTCTTCAGAGAAGGACTGAATCTGTATGTCCTCCCGCCTCTGGCTGTACTGCTAGACACCGGCCGAGTAGACGGAGCGGCTGTCTTCTTTACTTGCTTACGAGGCGGAGGAGAAGGACTACGACGCGCCAGAGTAGCCGGAGCGGCGGCAGGTCTCTTCCGCCCTTGCTGACGAGGCGGAGAAGGAGGAGGCCGGCTTCTCGGGCGCGTCGGCGCATGCGGAGAAGGAGGCGGAGTGCCGCCATGCGCAGGAGAAGGAGCCGGTCGAGTGCCCTGATCGTCACTCGCCGGAGGAGGAGGCGGTGGAGGAGGCGGAGTGCCCTGACCCGCCGGAGGAGGAGGCGGTGGAGGAGGCGGAGTGCCCTGACTTGCCGGAGGAGGAGGAGGAGGCGGAGGCGTCCAGTTCAGAAGGTTGATGAGCTCCTTCCGCCATAGGCATGGAGTCTTCAGAGCAGACCCTAGCCTAGTCTCCCCTTCACCGGTAGGGTGGTCAAGCTGGAGGTCCTCAAATCCCTCTGTTATTTCATCCACCATCACCCTAGCATATCCTTCTGGAATCGGCCGGTAGTGAAAAGTTGCGCCGGGTTCAGTAGGATAAACAGAGCCAACAGCCGCCTTGACCATCAAATTCATCCATTGCGCCATAAGGTGGCAATTTTGAGACTCCGTGATAGCATCCACGGGATAGCTGGTAGGAGCCGTCAAGGCATGCTCCGGCTGAAGCAGCTCGGTGGAAGCCACGCTGCTTCTCCGCTGAGATGGCGGGGTAGTTTCGGGGGAAGCTTCGGCAGTACGTTTGCTACGATTTGCTTCTCATTCCTCTATCGCTTGTACCCTTGCTTGCAGCGCCTGCATTTGGGTCTGCTGCAATTTTTTTCCTCCTCTCGTGGGATTTGTAACCGCCTGTGTCCGGAAACCCAACCTTCCATGGAATGGAGCCTGGCGTGCCTCGTGTCCGTCCAGGGTGCTCAGGATTCCCGAGGGACATTGTGAGCTCGTCGTTCTCTCTATCTAGAAAGAACATCCCTTGCTGTGCTGCTTCGATATATTGCTGAAGCTTCCTAACTGGTATATCCATTTGATCGTTCGTCCAAATGCACTTCCCCATTACAGGGTCCAAGGTTCCGCCAGCCCGAAGAACCAAGTCCGGCAATGGTCTGGCAAGTTAATTGTCTCTAGTTCGATCCCTTTATCAACCAGATCATTCTCAGTCTTGGCCCACTTAGGCCGGGCTATGAGGTAGCCACCTGACCCCGTGCGATGGTGATGCTTCTTCTTCGCAGCATTTTTCTTGTTTGTCGCTGACATCTTCTTACTCTTTTCCGATGTCTTGTGGGCCACAAATGCGGGCCAGTGATCTCTGATCTTCTCATATCTGCCCTTGAATTCTGGTGTCTCTTTATTTTTGACAAACTTATTCAGCTCTTTCTTCCACCTCCTGAATAGTTCTGCCATCCTCTTAAGAGCAAAAGACTTGATTAATTGCTCTTTAACTGACTTCTCTGGATCATCCTCTGGCGGTAGGGTGAAATTTGACTTCAGCTCAGTCCAAAGATCATTTTTCTGCATATCATTGACATAAGACACCTCAGGGTCTTCTGTAGCCGGCTTTAACCATTGCTGGATGCTGATCGGGATCTTATCCCTAACCAAAACCCTGCACTGAGCAACAAATGCGCTCTTTGTCCGGAGGGGTTCAATCGGTTGGCCGTCGGTCGCGATTGCTATGATCTCAAACTTTTCATCCAAGCTCAACTTTTTCTTCGGGCCTCGTCTCTTTACCGAAGTTGTGCTCGATCCGGAGGGCTAGAAAAAAGAACAAAGACTTAATTAATATGTGTACATACCAAAACAATGAATGCATCAATTAGCTAGTCAACAGAAGCTTAACTAATATATATACCTGGCCCGACTCGGTTCGGTCACCGGAGACGTCATCACGGTCTCCTTCTTGCACCAGCATTGGGTCACCGGAGCCGTCCTCACGGTCTCCTTCTTGCACCGGCATTAGGTCACCGGAGCCATCATAATCATAGCCAGCTGCTTCCAGACCATCGATGTCACTGAGAAACAACGAGCAGACGGCATCACTTCCTCGTGCGATTATGTCCCCCAACAACTCTTCTTGTACTTCGTCTCTGTGACACCCCAAAATTTTAACCTTGTTTTACTAATTAAAATTTTGCCAGGAAAATTAAACTTTTCATTTTTCTGGGTTTTCTTTGATTTCAGTACCATCCTTTCTTGGATTTTTATGGAGTTTTATCCCAAGTGAAAGTTTCCAAATATATTACTGGACTTGTTTTCTCCCTCGAGAAAAACATTTCTCTTAAAGTGGATTTAATTGCATAACTAATTCTCCCTGAGATTTATTCCTCGAAATGATTTTTTTAAAAGTTTTAGGACCCAATTTGCACTGCAACCTCTTGATATATTTATCTAAAATTCCAACCAAAATTTGGAGATGTCATGTGATGTTTTTGAATCACTTTTATGGAAAAATATAATTCATTCACTTAATATTTTGAGCTCTACACCAAGTTTTAAAATCTGGTCCAGTGAGCATTTTTACACTGCAACCTAATTAAATATTTCTTTAAAGCCTCCACCAAAATTTTGGGATGTTAATGGAAGTATATTATTATAATTTATGCAAAAACCCTTTTATGTTCTTTGAAAAATTTGAGTGAATCAACCTCTTTTGCTTTCTGGTCCAGTTTGGCTTTTTCTACTGCAACCCTAGTTAAATTTGCTCTAGTACTCTTGAGCTTTCTCCTGCTTATAGCCCATGCTACAAAACCCTTAAGTCCAGAAGAGTGGACCCATTGGAGAGTTTTTAGTGCATGCAACCATGCCTTTTTCTTTCTGTCCAAAACTGATGTTTTGCAAAACTTGCACTAACAAGTTTCTGATTTTATCAAACTAACCTCACCACCCTCTCTTTCAACTAAAGAGACCCTGATATGGAGAATTTGGCCACCCCAAGAATTGCCTAGATGCCTTTGGCATTTTGTCAAACACCGTGTGTGCATGGCCAGATTTGGCATGACTTCAAGTTTACATTGTGAGCTTGTGCCCCTGACCAAACCACCATGTCCTTTGATCCCCTTGCTAACCCTAAACTAGTCATGTTATTTGCCAGCCCCTCTCAAGCACTCTAGGCTACCCTGGCATACTGTCGAGCACGTCTCGTGCGTGCTCTGGGCGCGCCCAGAGCGCGCGTTTTGCACGTGCGTGCGCTCGGGTCGCCGCGTCGTGCCCCAGCCCTTGATCGCCTGCAGAGCCGCACCCCCGACCTCATCCGCTTGCAGGAACCAGCCAAGCCCCCCTGGCGCCCAACAGCGCCGCCGTCAGGTCGGCAACAGCGGCTAGCGGGCGGCCACAGCAGCCTCTGCCGTGGACGGCGCCGCCCGAGCCACCAGCGCTCGCCGGCTGCCCCCTTGAACAGCTCAAGCTCATGCGCAACCTTGTTCGCAAGCCCTCGTCGCCGCCACATCGCCCTGCAGCACAGTACGGGGGTCGCCGGCGTTCTTATCCTCGACCATCGTCGGAACCGCCCCCGATCGCTATATAAGGACCCCCCGAGCTCACCAAACCCTCAAGCAACCTCCCACACTCCCTCACCGATCCGCCCGTAGCAGTAGAAAGACCAGAGAGATCGTCTTCCTCATCTCCGGCAACCACGGCCGCCGCCACTGTCTCGTTCACTCCAGCGCCACCAGGGCCTCCCCTCCTCCACTCTCTTCACCAAGGGCCCTCCCTTCGTCTCGTGAGTCCACCCCCAAGCCCAATTTTGATCAGGAGCCACCGGAGACAAAGCCCCCAATCATGCCCGAAGCTCCCTCCGCCGCGGAGCTCGCCGTCGGCGATTCCCTCCGTCCCCGCCGGCCAGTCGACCACCGGGAGGACCGCCTAGGAGTGGCGGATCCATCCCTGGCCTCGGGTGCCCTCAAGAAGCCTCCGTTCGCCGGCGACGGTCACCGGAGTCCCGCCCCCGCTCGGGCAGAGGAAAAGGTGGGAGGGGGCGACTGGTCAAACCTGACCAGTGGGCCCCGTGGACCCACTGTCAGTGACCCAGCCCCGCCTCCACGTGTTTTAAGTGAAGGCGTAAACCCCATAAGTACGTCTCCTCTGCCCCGGAAGCGTATTTCTATCTGAAAAGTTTTATTTTTCTGTTTTAATTTAAAAACAGAATTTGACCAAAACTTTGACTGGCTATAACTTTTTAAATATAAGTCCAAATGAATTGATTATTTTTCCTACCTCTCTCAAATTTCACCTAGTTTATTTTAAGATTTATTTCAAAAATAATTAGGACAACTTTTTGTACTGTTTTTAAAGTATGTGTTATTTGCCTATTTTCGAAATAGGATTTTGGAGAGAGAGAGAAGAGAGCTTTCAAAAAAATATTGGAGTGCACCTCACCTCTCCACACCTTGAAGGCAAGCATTTCTGAACTCAGGCATAATATTATCGTGTGTTGTTTAATACAGTTACAACACCACCGTGACACGGAGTATCCGTTATGTGTTTGTGACGATATGATCATACGCTTTGAGTGCAAAGATGAAAATTTTTGCTGTTGGAAATGGACATACTTGTGATAGCAATCACCCTCATATGCCTCTCATGCCTACCGGGAAAGATCCGGGAAAGTCTCTATCTTGGGTAGACATGAGCTTGTCCCTCGTCGAGATGGTTATGACCAGCGGGGCAGGGGGAGGTATGATGAGTGGTGGTTATGTCTGATGGATGTGAAATATTATTCTTGAGCTAATCATGCAGGAAATACTTAAGCCTCCTGAGTCGGCCGTAGATCGAGTCTTGTTCCAGTAACCCCCATACTTGTTTCGTGTTGCCACTTGTCCCTGCCGTAGGTAGGGTACGGTTCAGTAAGTTGTCAACCCCTGTCTAGCACACACCGTACAGAGAGACCGCGATGAGGGTTCCATGGCCCTGGATTAAAGCCAGTCATTCGGTCCGGGGGCATGGGTGTTTTCGGTTGTAGCCGAAGGGGGTAGCTCCCCTAGTTTACGCACGGTATAAATTTTGTGACCCATGCTAGTCGAGGTTGTAGCCTCCCCACTTAGAGTTTTGCTTAACAGGTGTCAAGGGTGATTCCAGACACTGGTGAGTTAGGCTGGTGTGTGTGGTCAGGTGTGTTTTCAATCAAAATACCATGGACGGAATTAGTCCCGATGGACTAAAGGAATCCGTTGCTAGTGGGTAAAGAGTACACCCTCTGCACAGATATTATACCTATTCGAATAGCCGTGTCCATGGTTAAGGACTACAGTCTGGGATGGGTCAAGTGTCGGTCTTAGCGTCGGTCTTCGGAGGAGAAACTATTAAACCAGAATATTGATCCTGACTTGTGATGTATGGTGATTATGATTATTATTATTATGGACTAACCATTTATGTTATTGTAATTATTGAGTATCCCTGGGACGGTTCTACCTCCTGGATATTCACTATGATTATTTTTATACATAAGCCCTTTATGTGGTGTCGCTCAGACACCCGATTGTGGCATGTTTTGTTATTTCATTTACTTATAAGCCCTTTATGTGGTGTCGCACAGACGCCCGACTGTGGCATGCTTGTTATTTTATTTACTTATAAGCCCTTTATGCGGTGTCGCACAGACGCCCGACTGTGGCATGCTTGATATTTTATCTACTTATAAGCCCTTTATGTGGTGTCTCTTAGACGCCCGACTAAGGCATACTTTATATTGTTATCCTTTCGAGGCGTCGCTTCAGACACCCGATCGGTGCATTCTATTTCTACTCGCTGATTGCATATTCATATGTGACATGATTAACCTGCTTGCATGCATCATGAGCTTCATTTATGACTGACGAAGTAATCATGGAATATTTCAAAGCATGATTATCAGTGGCTATATTATACCTGTGTTCTTAATGTTTGCGAGTACATTCAAAGTACTCACTGGCTTGTCCCTGGCTGTTGTCTTGGCCAGATTTCTTGCGTGGAAAGGAACGTTGCGATGACAGCCCCGGAACCTACGTAATGGTGATAGCAGCATCGCGAAGATAGGAGTTATCCTGGTCAGCTGTTCCTGTGGGAAATGGAGTCCCATAGACGCTGATGATCCGCAAACCGCTTCCGCCCTCAACCTCTAGAACACAAATTGTTGTACCCATAGGCCAGAATGGTCTTGTACTTCATATTTCGTATTTTGCTTGGAGTTTCTATAACAAGTTGGTGTCTCATCAGCTAACAGTAATCCTGGGGCTGGTGAGCACAAGGGCCGCTTTTGGGAAATTAATATCCCGAAAAACCGGTCCTGACAGTCTCGGGCGGTGTCCATAGTTTCTACAAATATTTACAACATGGCAATTATTATTCAAACATGACAGATGGATATATTAGTGGCAAACATAGAACTAATATTAATTAGTGGCCTCGACGCTGCTTCTCTGGGGTTGTGGGTGGCCTCGACGCTGCTTCTCTAGGGTTTGGGGTGGCCTCGACAACGCTTCAAGGATAAAAAAAGAAGAGGAAGAAGAAAAAAAGAGGAGAAGAAAAAAAATAGAGGAGTAAGAACTCCTCTATTCTTTCTTCTCCTTTTTTTCTTCTTCCTCTTTTTTTATCAGGAACGAGGGTCGTCGAGGGTCACCGAGCGGTAGAGGAAACCCTAAATAGCAAGTATCGTGGGTGTGAGATACATGTGGACGTCGGTGTCGGACACTACATCCACGTCCCACAAGTGACATGGGCGAGGGTCGTCGTCGAGGGTCGTGGATGTAGTGTCCGACACCGACGGCTACATGTATCTCACACCCATGATACTTGCTATTTAGGGTTTCCTCTACCGTTCGGCGACCCTGACCCTCGACGACACTAATTCTTCTTCCTCTTTATTTTTTCTTCTTCTTCCTCTTCTTCTCTTTTTTTTCT
>NC_057800.1:55835361-55836013 GCF_018294505.1 Triticum aestivum
ACCGAACGGTAGAGGAAACCCTAAATAGCAAGTATCGTGGGTGTGAGATATATGTGGCCGTCGGTGTCGGACACTACATCCACGTCCCACAAGTGATGTGGGCATCGAAGCCCGCGCCACTTATGGGACGTGGATGTAGTGTCCGACACCGACGGTACATGTATCTCACACCGACGATACTTTCTATTTAGGGTTTCTCCTCTACTGCTCGGCGATCCTCGACGACCCTCGTTCCCGATAAAATAAAGAGGAAGAAGAAGAAAAAAAGAGGAGAAGAAAGAATAGAGGAGTTCTACTCCTCTGTTCTTTCTTCTCCTCTGTTTTTTCTTCTTCCTCATCTTTTTTTATCCTCTTCTTCCTCTCATGTTCGACGACCCTCGACCCCTCGGCGACCCTAGACCCCCTCTCGACCCCCTCATGTCGAAGTTATCGGGTAGGGGGTATATCGACAACGACATACCCGATACATACATACATACATACATATCACATGCATCCATACATATATGAACAAAATTAATATCTACTAATTAACAACCTAAATATAAAACTAATACATATAGGAAGAAGAAGAAAAAAGAAGAGAAGAAAGAATAGAGGAGAGATCTCCTCTATTCTTTATTCTCCTCTTTTTTTTCTTCTTTCTCTTCTT
>NC_057800.1:55837703-55843588 GCF_018294505.1 Triticum aestivum
ACTTATTGTTGCTATTTTTTTCTAGTTTTTTTGTTTTGTTTTCTGCATTATTTATTTTCTTTTGTTTTTTTCTTTATTTTTTATTCTTTTTTGCTTTTAGTTTTAGAAAAATTATAAACTTTCTGTTAGTGCCATTTTATTTTGTGATTAACTTTACTATAAAAATAGTTTTTTCCTGTTTTTTGATTTGTTTTTTGCATTATTTATTTTCTTTTGTTTTTCTTTAATTTTTAATTCTGTTTGCTTTTAGGTTAGCAAAATTATAAACTTTTTGTTAGTGCCATTAGTTTTAGAAAAATTATAAACTCTCTGTTAGTGCCATTAGTTTTCAAATTTAATAGTTAAAATTTGAATTCTTTGAAAATTGTTTGAATCACAAGTTTGTGATTAACTTACTAAAAAATGAGAATAGATGTGCTTATAGAGAAAATTCAACCTAAATTCCTAGTAAATTTCTATGAATTTCAGAGAAATTCACTATGAATTTAGGTCAAAGTTTTCTCTATTAGGGCATCTATTTTCACTTTGAGAGGAGCTCAACAAGGCAGAGAGGGAAGGGCTTATAAACTGGTGTGAGCCCCCTTCGGTTGGCGAGGTGGGACTAAACTCTGCCCGCAACGAGGACCAACCCTTTAGTCCTGGTTGGTGGCACAAACTGGGACTAATGGTCATGGGCCAGGGGCGAGGAACAAAATTATAAACTTTCTGTTAGTGCCATTAGTTTTAGAAAGTTGAAAGTTGGCATGGGCCAGGGACTAATGGTCATGGTATTACGAGGGCGAACCATAAGACATGAAAGCATTTCAAATGAACTCTGAAAAAGTTGAAAGTTGGCATGATATCATAATTTCACCCACATAGCATGTGCGTGTACAAAACGGACAATGGTAGCATGTTCGTGTGTTACAAAGTTGGCATGGTATCATCATAATAGTTGCGGGAGAAAGTCTTCACTTTTTCTTCGCTTGAGTCATTTGCTTATTGCGCCGTAACCATGAATAATCTTCATTGTTTATCAGGATGCTTGGGCCAGCCTTGACATTGAAGGGAGGAATTTCATGAAACTTTTCATAATCTTCAGACATGTCTGTCTTGCCGTCCACTCCCAGGATGTCCCTTTTTCCTGAAAGAACTATGTGGCGCTTTGGCTCATCGTATGATGTATTCGCTTCCTTATCTTTTCTTTTTCTCGGTTTGGTAGACATGTCCTTCACATAGATAACCTATGCCACATCATTGGCTAGGACAAACGGTTCGTCAGTGTACCCAAGATTTTTCAGATCCACTGTTGTCATTCCGTACTATGGGTCTACCTATACCCCGCCACCTGACAGATTGACCCATTTGCACTTAAACAAAGGGACCTTAAAATCAGGTCCGTAGTCAAGTTCCCATATGTCCACTATGTAACCATAATATGTGTCCTTTCCGCTCTCGGTTGCTGCATCAAAGCGGACACCGCTGTTTTGGTTGGTGCTCTTTTGATCTTGGGCGATCGTGTAAAATGTATTCCCATTTATCTCGTATCCTTTGTAAGTCAATACAGTCAAAGATGGTCCCCTGGACAACAAGTACAACTCATCACAAACAGTGTTGTCACCTATGAGACGTGTTTCCAACCAACTGCTGAAAGTCCTGATGTGTTCACATGTAATCCAGTCGTCGCACTGTTCCGGGTGTTTGGAGCGCAGACTGTTCTTGTGTTCATCGACATACGGGGTCACCAAGGTAGAGTTCTGTAGAACTGTGTAGTGTGCTTGAGACCAAGAATATCCGTCCCTGCATATTATTGAGTCTCTTCCAAGAGTGCCTTTTCCTGTCAGTCTCACCTCATACCGCGATTTAGGGAGACCTATCTTCTTAAGGCCAGGAATGAAGTCAACACAAAACCCGATAACATCCTCTGTTTGATGGCCCATGGAGATGCTTCCTTCTGGCCTAGCGCGGTTACGGACATATTTCTTTAGGACTCCCATGAACCTCTCAAAGGAGAACATATTGTGTAGAAATACGGGCCCTAGGATGACAATCTCGTCGACTAGATGAACTAGGATGTGCGTCATGATATTGAGGAAGGATGGTGGGAACACCAACTCAAAACTGACAAGACATTGCGCCACATCACTCCTTAGCCTTGGTACGATTTCTGGATCGATCACCTTCTGAGAGATTGCATTGAGGAATGCACATAGCTTCACAATGGCTAATCGGACGTTTTCCGGTAGAAGCACCCTCAATGCAACCGGAAGCAGTTGCGTCATAATCACGTGGTAGTCATGAGACTTTAGGTTCTGAAACTTTTTCTCTGGCATATTTATTATTCCCTTTATATTCGACGAGAAGCCAGTCGTGACCTTCATACTGAGCAGGCATTCAAAGAAGATTTCTTTCTCTTCTTTTGTAAGAGCGTAGCTGGCGGGACCTTTATACTGCTTCGGAGGCATGCCGTCTTTTTCGTGCAAACATTGCAGGTCCTCCCGTGCCTCAGGTGTATCTTTTGCCTTCCCATACACGCCCAAGAAGCCTAGCAGGTTCACGCAAAGGTTATTCGTCACGTGCATCACGTTGATTTAAGAGCGGACCTCTAGGTCTTTCCAGTAGGGTAGGTCCCAAAATATAGATTTCTTCTTCCACATGGGTGCGTGTCCGTCAGCGTCATTCGGAATAGCTAGTCCACCGGGACCCTTTCCAAAGATTACGTAGTGTAAATCATTGACCATAGCAAGTACATGATCACCGGTACGCATGGCAGGCTTCTTCCGGTGATTTGCCTTGCCTTTGAAATGCTTGCCTTTCTTTCGACATTGATGGTTGGTTGGAAGAAATCGACGATGGCCCAGGTACACATTCTTCCTGCATTTGTCCAGGTATATACTTTCAGTGTCATCTAAACAGTGCGTGCATGCGTGGTATCCTTTGTTTGTCTGTCCTGAAAGGTTACTGAGAGCGGGCCAATCGTTGATGGTCACAAACAGCAACGCCTTAAGGTTAAATTCCTCCTGTCTGTGTTCATCCCACGTACGTACACCCTTTCCATTCTACAACTATAAAAGTTCTTCAACTAATGGCCTTAGGTACACATAAATTTTGTTGCCGGGTTGCTTAGGGCCTTGGATGAGAACTGGCATCATAATGAACTTCCGCTTCATGCACATCCAAGGAGGAAGGTTATACATACATAGAGTCACGGGCCAGGTGTTGTGATTGCTGCTCTGCTCCCCGAAATGATTAATGCCATCCGCGCTTAAAGCAAACCATACATTCCTTGGGTCCTTTGCAAACTCATCCCAGTACTTTCTCTCGATTTTTCTCCACTGCGACCATTCAGCAGGTGCTCTCAACTTCCCATCTTTCTTTCGGTTCTCACTCTGTCATCGCATCAACTTGGCATGCTCTTCGTTTCTGAATAGACGTTTCAACCGTGGTATTATAGGAGCATACCACATCACCCTCGCAGCAACCCTCTTCCTGGGGGGCTCGCCATCAACATCGCCAGGGTCATCTCGTCTGATCTTTTACGGCAATGCACCGCATATCGGGCATGCGTTCAGATCCTTGTATGCACCGCGGTAGAGGATGCAGTCATTAGGGCATGCATGTATCTTCTCCACCTCCAATCCTAGAGGGCATATGACCTTCTTTGCTGCGTATGTACTGTCGCGCAATTCGTTATCCTTTGGAAGCTTCTTCTTCAATATTTTTAGTAGCTTCTCAAATCCTTTGTCAGTCACAGCATTCTCTGCCTTCCACTGCAGCAATTTCAGTACGGTACCGAGCTTTGTGTTGCCATCTTCGCAATTGGGGTATAACCCTTTTTTGTGATTCTCTAACATGCGATCGAACTTCAGCTTCTCCTTTTGACTTTCGCATTGTGTCCTTGCATCGACAATGACCCGGCGGAGATCATCATCATCGGGCACATCATCTGGTTCCTCTTGATCTTCAGCTCACCCATTGCAGCATCATTGGGCACATCGTCTGGTTCCTCTTGATCTTCACCAGCTCCCCCGGTTGCAGCATCACCGTATTCTGGGGGCACATAGTTGTCATCGTACTCTTCTTCTTCGCCGTCTTCCATCATAACCCCTATTTCTCCGTGCCTCGTCCAAACATTATAGTTTGGCATGAAACCCTTGTAAAGCAGGTGGGAGTGAAGGATTTTCCTGTTAGAGTAAGACCTCGTATTCCCACATTCAGTGCATGGACAACACATAAAACCATTCTGCTTGTTTGCCTCAGCCGCATCGAGAAACTCATGCATGCCCTTAATGTACTCGGAGGTGTGTCTGTCACCGTACATCCATTGTCGGTTCATCTGCGTGCATTATATATAATTAAGTGTCCAAATTAATAGAAGTTCATCATCACATTAAAACCAAAGTGCATACATAGTTCTCACCTAACAACATATAGCTCTCCAGAGCATCTAATTAATTAAACCATACATTGAAACTATGTAAAACATTTCAATGCGAAAACAAATGCGATCATAATCGCAACCACGGTAACAATTGATCCAACGGCATAATGATACCAAGCCTCGGTATGAATGGCATATTTTGTAATCTTTCTAATCTTTAAGCGCATTGCATCCATCTTGATCTTGTGATCATCGAAGACATCCGCAACATGCAACTCCAATATCATCTTCTCCTCCTCAATTTTTTTTATTTTTTCCTTCAACAAATTGTTTTCTTCTTCAACTAAATTTAACCTCTCGACAATAGGGTCGGTTCGCATTTCCGATTCACATACAGCCTACATAAATAAAATCTATGTCACGTTGGTCGGCATAATTTTCATAAACAATAAATGAACCAATAGTTATAAAGATAATATATATACCACATCTGAATCATAGACAGGACGAGGACCGACGGGGGCGGATACCAAAACCATCGTACTATATAAGATGCAATAATAAAAGTAAGAAAATAATACAAGTATCTATGTAAACATACAAGTAACAATATTTTTCCTTTCAGAAAGAAGATAAGAACAAGAGGCTCACCACGGTGGTGCCGGCGATGAGCTCGGCGCGGGTGATCGACGGCGGTGAAGACGGGGACGGGGCGTGACGGACCGCTAAACCTAGACAAATATTATGGAAAATGGAGCTTGGAGGTCGAGCTTGGAGAGGAGAGAGCTTAAGTAGTGTGGCTCGGGCATTCCATCGAACACCTTGTGTGCATAGGAGGTGAGCTAGAGCACCACCAAGCCCTCTCCCCCTCGGCCAGAGAAAAACAGAGCACTGGGGGTGCTCTGCTCGCGAGCGAGGGGTATATATAGGCACCTCATTGGTCCCGGTTGGTGACATGAGCCGGGACTAAAGGGGAGCCTTTGGTCCCGGTTCAAGCCACCAACCGGGACCAATGGTGGTGGGCCAGGAGCGAGGCCCATTGGTCTCGGTTCATCCCACCAACCGGGACCAAAAGGTCCAGATGAACCGGGACCAATGGCCCACGTGGCCCGGCCGGCCCCCTGGGCTCACGAACCGGGACCAATGCCCACATTGGTCCCGGTTCTGGTCTGAACCGGGACTAATGGGCTGACCCGGCCTGGACCGAAGCCCTGTTTTCTACTAGTGCCTCTTCCTTTTCTTCCTCTCCTCTTCTTCTCCTCTTCCTTTTCTTCCTGCTCTTCTTCTCCTTTTTCCTCTTCTTATTTTCCTTTTTCCTCTCCTAAATATATAAAACTTTTCTAGAAATGAAACTAACCTAAAATATACTAAATCAGAGAACATATATAGATAATCCTTTTCTAAATATTTAAATCTAACTTTTGCATATATGAACATATATACACAAGGAACATACAAACATATATACATTTTTATAAAAAAGCAAAATACAAAATACAAACATATATATGAAAAAAAATCTGAA
>NC_057800.1:55843953-55844626 GCF_018294505.1 Triticum aestivum
CCCCCTTTAGTCCCAGTTGGTGCCATCAACCGGGACCAAAGGCCTGCGCCTGCCAAAGCCACGGTGCGGTGGGATGTTTAGTCCCACCTCGCTAGCTAAGGAGCGGTCGCACCTGTTTATAAGGGCTGCCCCGCCCTCTCCATTGAACTCCTCATAACTGCAGGCCTTTGGGCCTAATCTCACACCGTTATGCCTGTGGGCCTGCTGGGCCTTATGCGGGCCTGAATCCTGGCCCATGGATGGGCTTCTAGTCGTATTCAGGCCGTGGTGGCCCAGTAGGTGGCATTTTTTTACTATTTGTTTTTTCATTTCTACTTAGAACTAAATACTTATAGTTTTTAGTGATTTTTTTTCTTTTAGGTCACAAAAATTATAAATTTTCTATTAGTGTCATTAGTTTTAAAATTTGAATAGTTTAAATTTTAATTTTTTAAAATTTGTGTGAATCACTAGTTTATGAATAACTTTACTATAAAAATTGATTTTTGAGTCATTCTTTTTCCTGCTATTTAATATTACTGTGTTTTATCATTATACTTAATTTGATAATGTTAGTTAGTCATAACAAATATTATATGCATTTTTTATTTTTTTCTATTTATTTTTTCATTTCTACTTAGAACAAAATACTTATAGTTTTTTAGTGATTTCTTTTTTCTTTTAGGTCACAAAA
>NC_057800.1:55844895-55856362 GCF_018294505.1 Triticum aestivum
CTTTTAGGTCAGCAAAATTATAAACTTTCTGTTAGTGCCATTAGTTTTAGAAAAATTATAAACTTTCTGTTAGTGCCATTAGTTTTCAAATTTGAATAGTTAAAATTTGAATTCTTTGAAATTTGTGTGAATCACAAGTTTGTGATTAACTTTACTAAAAAATGAACATAGATGCACCTATAGAGAAAATTCGACCTAAATTCATAGTTTTCAAATGAACTCTGAAAAAGTTGGCATAGCATACTCGTGTGTTACAAAGTTGGCATGGTATCATCATAATAGTTGCGGGAGAAAGTCTTCACTTTTTCTTCGCTTGTGTCATTTGCTTATTGCGCCATAACCATGAATAATCTTCATCGTTTATCAGGATGCTTGGGTCAGCCTTGACATGAAATCTTCACACATGTCTGTCTTGCCCTCCACTCCCAAGATATCCCTTTTTCCTGAAAGAACTATGTGGCGCTTTGGCTCATCGTATGATGTATTTGCTTCCTTATCTTTTCTTTTTCTCGGTTTGGTAGACATGTCCTTCACATAGATAACATGTGCCACATCATTGGCTAGGACGAACGGTTCGTCAGTGTACCCAAGATTTTTTAGATCCACTGTTGTCATTCCATACTGTGGGTCTACCTGTACCCCGCCGCCTGACAGATTGACCCATTTGCACTTAAACAAAGGGACCTTAAAATCAGGTCCGTAGTCAAGTTCCCATATGTCCACTATGTAACCATAATATGTGTCCTTTCCGCTCTCGGTTGCTGCATCAAAGCGGACACCGATGTTTTGGTTGGTGCTCTTTTGATCTTGGGCGATCGTGTAAAATGTATTCCCATTTATCTCGTATCCTTTGTAAGTCAATACAGTCAAAGATGGTCCCCTGGACAACAAGTACAGCTCATCACAAACAGTGTTGTCACCTCTGAGAAACTACTGAAAGTCCTGATGTGTTCACATGTAATCCAGTCGTCGCACTGCTCCGGGTGTTTGGAGCGCAGACTGTTCTTGTGTTCATCGACATATGGGGTCACCAAGGTAGAGTTCTGTAGAACTGTGTAGTGTTCTTGAGACCAAGAATATTCGTCCCTACATATTATTGAGTCACTTCCAAGAGTGCCTTTTCCAGTCAGTCTCCCCTCATACTGCGATTTAGGGAGACCTATCTTCTTAAGGCTAGGAATGAAGTCAACACAAAACCCGATAACATCCTCTGTTTGATGGCCCATGGAGATGCTTCCTTCTGGCCTAGCGCGGTTACGGACATATTTCTTTAGGACTCCCATGAACCTCTCAAAGGGGAACATATTGTGTAGAAATACGGGCCCCAGGATGACAATCTCGTCGACTAGATGAACTAGGACGTGCATCATGATATTGAAGAAGGATGGTGGGAACACCAGCTCGAAACTGACAAGACATTGTGCAACATCACTCCTTAGCCTTGGTACGATTTCTGGATTGATCACCTTCTGAGAGATTGCATTGAGGAATGCACATAGCTTCACAATGGCTAATCGGACGTTTTCCGGTAGAAGCACCCTCAATGCAACCGGAAGCAGTTGCGTCATAATCACGTGGTAGTCATGAGACTTTAGGTTCTGAAACTTTTTCTCTGGCATATTTATTATTCCCTTTATATTCGACGAGAAGCCAGTCGTGACCTTCATACTGAGCAGGCATTCAAAGAAGATTT
This sequence comes from Triticum aestivum, assembly GCF_018294505.1. Lineage (NCBI taxonomy): Eukaryota > Viridiplantae > Streptophyta > Magnoliopsida > Poales > Poaceae > Triticum > Triticum aestivum. The sequence continues at coordinate 55,846,589 of NC_057800.1, forward strand.
CTTTCTCTTCTTTTGTAAGAGCGTAGCTGGCGGGACCTTTATACTGCTTCGGAGGCATGCCGTCTTTTTCGTGCAAACATTGCAGGTCCTCCCGTGCCTCAGGTGTATCTTTTGCCTTCCCATACACGCCCAAGAAGCCTAGCAGGTTCACGCAAAGGTTCTTCGTCACGTGCATCACGTCAATTGAAGAGCGGACCTCTAGGTATTTCCAGTAGGGTAGGTCCCAAAATATAGATTTCTTCTTCCACATGGGTGCATGTCCCTCAGCGTCATTCGGAACAGCTAGTCCGCCGGGACCCTTTTCAAAGATTACGTGTAAATCATTGACCATAGCAAGTACGTGATCACCGGTACGCATGGCGGGCTTCTTCCGGTGATCTGCCTCGCCTTTGAAATGCTTGCCTTTCTTTCGACATTGATGGTTGGTCGGAAGAAATCGACGATGGCCCAGGTACAAATTCTTCCTGCATTTGTCCAGGTATATACTTTCAGTGTCATCTAAGCAGTGTGTGCATGCGTGGTATCCTTTGTTTGTCTGTCCTGAAAGGTTACTGAGAGCAGGCCAATCGTTGATGGTCACGAACAGCGACACCTTTAGGTTAAATTCCTCTTGTCTGTGCTCATCCCACGTACGTACACCGTTTCCATTCCACAGCTGTAAAAGTTCTTCAACTAATGGCCTTAGGTACACATCAATGTCGTTGCCGGGTTGCTTAGGGCCTTGGATGAGAACTGGCATCATAATAAACTTCCGCTTCATGCACATCGAAGGAGGAAGGTTATACATACATAGAGTCACGGGCCAGGTGTTGTGATTGCTGCTCTGCTCCCCGAAAGGATTAATGCCATCCGCGCTTAAAGCAAACCATACATTCCTTGGGTCCTTTGCAAACTGATCCCAGTACTTTCTCTCGATTTTTCTCCACTGCGACCCATCAGCGGGTGCTCTCAACTTCCCGTCTTTCTTCCGGTCCTCACTGTGCCATCGCATCAACTTGGCATGCTCTTCGTTTCTGAACAGACGTTTCAACCGTGGTATTATAGGAGCATACCACATCACCTTCGCAAGAACCCTCTTCCTGGGGGGCTCGCCGTCAACATCACCAGGGTCATCTCGTCTGATCTTATACTGCAATGCACCGCATACCGGGCATGCGTTCAGATCCTTGTATGCACCGCGGTAGAGGATGTAGTCATTAGGGCATGCATGTATCTTCTCCACCTCCAATCCTAGAGGGCATACGACCTTCTTTGCTGCGTATGTACTGTCGGGCAATTCGTTATCCTTTGGAAGCTTCTTCTTCAATATTTTTGTAGCTTCTCAAATCCTTTGTCAGCCACAGCATTCTCTGCCTTCCACTGTAGCAATTCTAGTACGGTACCAAGCTTTGTGTTGCCATTTTTGCAATTGGGGTACAACCCTTTTTTGTGATCCTCTAACATGCGATCGAACTTCAGCTTCTCCTTTTGACTTTCGCATTGCGTCCTTGCATTGACAATGACCCGGCGGAGATCATCATCATCGGGCACATCGTCTGGGTCCTCTTGATCTTCAGCAGCTTCACCCGTTGCAGCATCATTGGGCACATTGCCTGGTTCCTCTTCATCTTCACCAGCTCCCCCCGTTGTAGCATCACCGTATTCAAGGGGCACATAGTTGTCATCGTACTCTTCTTCTTCGCCGTCTTCCATCATAACCCCTATTTCTCCGTGCCTCGTCCAAACATTATAGTGTGGCATGAAACCCTTGTAAAGCAGGTGGGAGTGAAGCATTTTCCGGTTAGAGTAAGACCTCGTATTCCCACATTCAGTGCATGGACAACACATAAAACCATTCTGCTAGTTTGCCTCAGCCGCATCGAGAAACTCATGCACGCCCTTAATGTACTCGGAGGTGTGTCTGTCACCGTACATCCATTGCCGGTTCATCTGCGTGCATTATATATAATTAAGTGTCCAAATTAATAGAAGTTCATCATCACATTAAAACCAAAGTGCATACATAGTTCTCATAAAACAACATATAGCTCTCCAGAGCATCTAATTAATTAAACTATACATTGAAACTATGTAAAACATTTCAATGCGAAAACAAATGCGATCATAATCGCAACCAAGGTAACAATTGATCCAACGGCATAATGATACCAAGCCTCGGTATGAATGGCATATTTTCTAATCTTTCTAATCTTCAAGCGCATTGCATCCATCTTGATCTTGTGATCATCGACGACATCCGCAACATGCAACTCCAATATCATCTTCTCCTCCTCAATTTTTTTTATTTTTTCCTTCAACAAATTGTTTTCTTCTTCAACTAAATTTAACCTCTCGACAATAGGGTCGGTTGGCATTTCCGATTCACATACATACTACATAAATAAAATCTATGTCACGTTGGTCGGCATAATTTTCATAAACAATAAATGAACCAATAGTTATAAAGATAATATATATACCACATCCGAATCATAGACAGGACGAGGACCGACGGGGGCGGATACCAAAACCATCGCACTATATAAGATGCAATAATAAAAGTAAGAAAATAATACAAGTATCTATGTAAACATACAAGTAACAATATTTTTCCTTTCAGAAAGAAGATAAGAACAAGAGGCTCACCACGGTGGTGCCGGCGATGAGCTCGGCGCGGGTGATCGACGGCGGTGAAGACGGGGACGGGGCGTGACGGACCGCTAAACCTAGACAAATATTATGGAAAATGGAGCTTGGAGGTCGAGCTTGGAGAGGAGAAAGCTTAAGTAGTGTGGCTCGGGCATTCCATCGAACACCTTGTGTGCATAGGAGGTGAGCTAGAGCACCACCAAGCCCTCTCCCCCTCGGCCAGAAAAAAACAGAGCAGTGTGCTCTGCTCTTACGTGAGGGGGTATATATAGGCACCTCATTGCTCCCGGTTGGTGGCATGAAGCGGGACTAAAGTGGAGCCTTTGGTCCCGGTTCAAGCCACCAACCGGGACCAATGGTGGTGGGCCAGGAGCGAGGCCCATTGGTCCCGGTTCGTCCCACCAATCGGGACCAAAAGGTCCAGATGAACCGGGACCAATGGCCCACGTGGCCCGGCCGGCCCCCTGGTCTCACGAACCGGGTCCAATGCCCCCATTGGTCCCGGTTCTGGACTGAACCGGGGCTAATGGGCTGACCCGGCCTGGACCAAAGCCCTGTTTTCTACTAGTGCAAAGGCATTGCTTGGAGTTTGCTCGGACTGGATCTTTAGGGTTAAAACCCACGATCTGGCCTTCAATGGTGGATCTGACAACGGCGGCGTATATGCGTCGTTTTCCTTCTTGAAGGCGTTGCTTCTGAAGAACCTTTATTGTAGTCATTATGTTGTCAAAATATGCTCAGTGTCAGTGGTCGTTGTTATACATCATCGATCGTTGTTTTGATCGCTTTGGGTCTTTCTCTTTTTGCTTTTTCTTTGCATAGGCATAGCTTCGGTCTTACATGACTTTGCATTTTGCCAGTGTGATCTTTGTGTGCGTGCGTAGTGTTGGTTGTGTGCATCCTAGTTATGCAGAGGCCAGATGTGTGCTAATTATGCTTGTATCACTTGATGCTACATTATGAGTCAACAAAAAAGCCCTTTGTCAAAAAAAAGAATTAATTTACTATATAGGCTGTCGTTTTTCCGCCAAGAAAATAAAAAGTAAACGATGAGTCTGCATTCTTTTTGCGGGAACACGAGACTACTGTTTCTCTAGAGAAGCAGTAAGCCTTTTTCAGTTCTACAACGACAAAATTACTAACTTATGGAAAATGATGGTTAGGGCATGCCAATGGTCGATAAGGCATTTTTCTCCTATGTATTTCACGTCACTGAGAGAAGCTGAAAAACCATTATATATGATGGATTATCTCCAAAGTGTGATCTCTAGCAATTAATGTTTACATGATTTAAAAAATATCAAACTAGAAATCCTTTGAATAAGGGAAGACATAACTTTCTCTTAGCTAAGACAAGACAAGCCTTTCTCTCTCTCTCTCTCTTTCTCTTGTTTAATAATTGAGCATTTTCCCTTTAAGTTTAATCCAAAAAACAGGCAACAGATTGTGGAAGCTAGTATTCAATTGAGAATATAAGAAAAAACATCATATCATGCTACTAGTGGTAAACCAAATGCTAATCCTAACATAGAGGATAAGATGACATAACTTTTTGCCTTTGAAGCTTAACTTATACGCTTCGACGATTATTTTGCCTAGTGCATTATAGCAGGTGCATGACGAAACGTCTAGGTTAGCATGGTCGATGAGTGCATGGCCGTAGATGAGCAAATGAATGAACGATCACCGCGTAACTGTTTATGAAATCAATAATTTATTCTAAACTATTTACATTCTTGAGCTCAACAATGCATTTTTATTTGAAAATGATCAATACTGAAAACAACGTCTATTAAAAGTGTTACATTCCTGAATAATGAGCACACCATGTTCATTTAACTTACAAGATACATTCATATTGAGGTACTCCAGATAGACCGCTTCCGATGACCATTTTCTACGTATGCATCCCTTGTGGTTGCCAGACCCGTATATCTATTACATTGGCTCAGCAAAAAGCATCCTTATTGTATCTTTCAGTATATCTGAATTAGTGTATGCATCGGTATGCTTGTACATGTTATCCACAGTCCTTGAAAGGTTAAGTATCATTTGGGGCACGACCATTGGTTGATCTGTCAATGTGAGATAATGGTGTAACATATCCTTCCATGAGTTCTCGATAAGTTCTTTTATCTTTTCACATGCATCATCATTTGTCATCCCATGCTCCTTCATGTACGATTGGATAGTAGAGGCACACTGCCCCCCTGCTTGCTCACGCTACAAGAATACATATGGTACAAAATGTCAGTTACTAATTTTAGTAGTCATTGGGTTAATCTCAGGGATGGCCTTATTGTTCGGAAGGCCCCTGGATGAAATTTAAAAGACATTTGTTGCTTCCGCTCAGTCTCTCCTCATGTTCCTTTAGTGTTTTATCATTACCATTAAAAATCAAGCTAGGCCAACGACACTTTGAACTAGACTTGTATGTTGTATTTCAGTATACTGGATATTATACTACACATGATGCACATGTTATGCGCCCCTATTCAACTTGTGTACGTCCTACAATCATCACCCTTACCCAGGTCGAGCCATGATTAATCCAGCTTCACTTCAAAGCATGCATGAGTTACCTGCGGATGTAAATGACTATAACCTAAAACTTTAAAATTAAACTTGTATGTTCAAGTTTGCATAGGCTAGGTATACAATAGAAACATGCATTTATCATGATGTAAGCATACAAAATAATACAATATGTGCCTTCGTGAGTATGATCAATATTCATTATGTATAGCTATCTGTTTAAAAATACATGTTTACACTTATATATGTTCAGATTAGTTCGTCACTTTGCCAAGATGCATGTATGCAAACTAATCATAGGAAGTTGATCACATCTCCAAGTATACATAAATACCTTTGCTGATGCCATGTCATTCGTGAAACGTGTATATATAGCAAAAGACTTCAGAAGTTTCTGGTCGCTCGACACCCAATTGAGAGTTTCCACTGTTGTGTCATCCATGCCAACAAATATAGCACATGCTACCACAGAGGTTCCAATACTTACTGATGAAACTTGAAGGTGTTCATTAAGTGTTTTTGGTACATAATTTTCATCACGCCATTTTAGTTCATCACTGTATGCTTGAACCAATTTCTTGAACTGCATTTGATAAAAAATAATCACTCACCCCGCAAAAAAATAACTCAAAATGTTGTAATATTCCTGAAGTGTCAATACATTAAAATTGGTTTAAATGAAGACATTCAAGGTAAAAATATCGATTGCGTTTCTATATGGTTGGTGGCATAGTCTATGGAGTGGCACCCCTGCCATCTCGCCATCGGCATTTTCTTGGTTCTTTATAACTTAATTTTGCAAACATTTTGTGTGCATTCTCTTTGTGTGTGTGTGTGTGTGTGTGTGTGTGTGTGTGTGTGTGTGTGGTTGTCCTCGCCGTGTGCATCCTAGTCACGCGGAAGCCGGATGTGAATTCATGTTTCTTGTATCGCCTTGATGTGACAATTATGAGTCAATAAAGTGTAATTATTGTAGAATTGTAATTCCATTGATTACATTTTGGGGAATAAAAATAAGAAAACATTACCAGGGAATAAGGTTTTCATGAAAAGTTCAACATCTACATGTTAAAACAACAAATTGCTACATATTTTTTTAAGCATTGTTGATTAAACCATACATACAATTTATAAAACAACATATGATGAATTTTCTTCTGCAAAGAACATATGGTGAAAATGATATAGTGACTACTCCAAAATATCTACAGACGAGTCACATTTAGTTGAGTCACCGACAATGTCATTCGTATCATGTTCCAAAAGATGTATCTAGTATATTTTGAATTGGAGGATCTCCCTTGATTCCATTTCGAAGAAATAAAAACATGCATACTACAAACTAGCCAGGTTCAAGTCATGACCTAAATTAAAGTGCATGTAGCTCCCTAAATTGACACGGAGGACTGATGACAATGGTTCAGGGATTAATGACTAACAAAATATGTGCTCCAAGCACACAGCCATGTTAAACCCCAACTGACAATTGCAAAATGAATTGGAGAAGAAGACACCAAGAGTTCTTGATTATAAAGTCCCATTACAAAGTTTATTGAGTGATTCGAGTAATTATATTGATTATAGGAAAATCGTACCAAAACAAGTGCATCATATAGCAGGAGAAAGCTTACGTGTTAACGCTTAAACTGCGTTGTACAAAGCCTCACAAGATTACCTTATGCAGTGGGATGTCACTGCTTAACCATATTAATAGCTAGAATGGAAGCTTAAAATTTACTAGAAGCTTCTAGTCAAATACTTTAGTGGAAACAACTCTCTCTTAATATTTTCCATAGTATTTATTTTAAACTCCAAATTGTCTAGCTAGGACTTTCCTCTCGACTATCCAAAGTTCACGGGGCCCAAATTTCAGCATGTATGCTACTTTTTTCTTACCTTCTATTAGTATTGGCTCAAGTTTGGTGGCTCTAAGTATTTTAGTGGTGAGGATCTTTATGAGATTGCCATGTATGCTTAAGTGCCTGTTGGAATTTTTTTTACCTCCGGCACTCTCACCCAAGGTGCATACTTTCGAAATATAATTGTGTGGCCAGCTTTTAAGTGAAGACTAGATATAACCACCCCTAATGCTAAGAAACAAGAGGCATTACAATACAATCACTCGGCCAATGTAGTCCTACACATTGTAAAACCACTATTCAAGGAAAATAATAATATGTTCTCATGTAGACTTGCAAATAGTTTAATCTATTTCTAAGTTCTTTACTTAAAGTATGCTACTATTTTTTTCAAAACATTTATGTAGTTAGCTAGATCGATGTTATTCCGTCTTGGTGACGCTCAACTGGGAGATATTTTAAAAGGAATATACATCAAAATAAACTAGGTGCATATTTCTACACGACCAACTTTGTATGAACAAATAAAATAGAGTAACACTTGCCGCTTCTTTTAGATAAACCACACGGTAGCTGTTCTCAGGTCCTAAATGGTCCTCAAAAGAATGAAATGTTTCCAACAAATATAAGTAGATATCCTTCATGTATTCTGGAAGCACATTTACTGCATCTTCATCCCACCTGTGTTTCACTATGTCAGAATATAATGCTTATAGTAGAGAAATACTTAAGCTGCAATTATGTTTTTGGAAACCTCATATTCCAATAAATTTGTGTTTCTACCAAATTTTAATACGGTTACTTCCATAATCAATAATGGTACTTTCACATCTGACACAGTAGATCCATGACGTAGTCCCAACTTTCACTCTAATGTTACCACATATATTGATAAACCGTTTCCCATACTAGAACGGAATAATTTAAGGACATATATTTTTATGTATTTTTCCATTATAGACTTATTTAGAGTTTCATATAATATCTATGCTATAGTGTAATTAGCGTGTGATCTACAACATTTATTACATACTTTATATCCTAGTACATATATTAGTACTTCTTTTGTGAAGTGAAACCGTTGTTGTAATACATATAAGGCACATCAAATGTATTAAGATTGCTAATACACCGCCCAAAAGAATCATGGACATCATGAGCATAGAAACAATGCAATGAATACCTCTTAATGCAACAATTCACTTTGTTCTTTTTAGTTTGTATAAATCATTACTAATATTTCTGGCTTCATGCTTAATTCCAATGTATAAATCGTTAGTAATAATTGTCACTTTGTTCTTTGATAGAAAACAAGTCAACTTTCATGTATTGGGATTATTATAAAACCATTATATATTATAACTATTACAAAATAAACTCAGGAAGGGAAGGAGGGTTTGACCTATTAATTGCTTCTGCAAGTTGCATGCTGTCTTCAGTGCTGCTATATGTGTCAAATATGTCATCTATTATAGTCATGAAAGCGGTGACCTTTGTAGCTATTATTCGGGAATAAGAATATTCAAGGTTGTAGCTAGTCCCATTTATCCAAAAATAAGTTTCTACAATTCTGTCTCTTACAAAACTCAACCTTGACTTCATTTTGATCTTATTCCACCACCTTGCATGTGCATAAAAATAAGTCAGTGAAGTTTTTTTATTAGAAAAAGTGAAGAGCAACCTAGATTAATTTCAAAATGAATTAATAATAAAACTTACATTGTGACGTCTTTCAACTCCTCACAAAAATGAAGTTGCAGAATATTAAAATTCAATTTGGCAAGCTCCAATATGGCTTCATTTCGTGTAGCCTTGTTTGTGTAACATGGTAGGTAGCTTCTTGCTTCTAATATCCCAACTCTTCGAAAAGGAGGTGTAAGAAGGGAAGAAGAAACTTCCCCTGCAAATGGTGATTCCAAATTTTCTAATGCCCCGAGGAGGTGTCTTCTCGTGAAAGAGACTGCCATGTCAAATACATCCTCCCCCTTGATACTCAGATGTGCTGCATTATATAAGCTCAACAAACTATTTGTATCCGACTGAACAAAACCTCCTTGTTTGTCTTCGAATTTATGGAATACATCTGCAAATTTGATTGGGAATGGATATCAACAATTTCCATTTCATTGGTAAAAGATAAAAAATTGCTATATAGGTTGTATCAATCTATAAGGTCTTACCAGATGACACATCATATCTATTTTTTCGTAGAAGATAAAACCGAAGCGAAACCAAGTGTAGATTATTATCATCATAATCAGATTTCAAAACAACATCCAGTAGTTGTGCAATCTCATTCTCATAATGGTTGCCCAAACCAAGTCTCTCAATTGTGATTACAAGCTCTAGTATTTTGGGGATTTCATTTGCCTCCTTCATCACCGTTCTTACTTGCTCCAATAGTATTTCCATCCTTTCTCTCATGTGAGCTTGCTGCAAGAACATAACGGCCATTATATATTAATTAATCATGTGGACCCTTAATGTTTCATGTGATTCTGTCATATTAGCCATAATGCTACAGTCGACCAACTGCTATGAATATAAGGTGTCAATAGCATGCCTGATTAAGCAAAGAAGAGTAGAAGACCATCTATTCTAAGTTGGATGAATCTTATGTTTAAGTCGATGGTCTTAATCATTTAATCTTATGTAATGAAATTTCTATAGCTACACATTATATATATTATAGCAACTTTACTTCTAGAAATATGCAACGAGGCAAATGCATGGTTTTACAAGTAAAAAATCA
>NC_057800.1:55859602-55864897 GCF_018294505.1 Triticum aestivum
GCGCGCCCCGGCCCGCGCGCCCTCGCCCCGCACTCCTCGCCCCGCAGTCGCCTGTTGGCATAAGCTCACCCGTTGCATGGCTTTGTAGGCTAGTCTTTGCTTTATTCTGTTATTGAAATAATGTGTGTGCATGGGAGATTAGACCCGCACATGCACGTAGATCATGGAGCGAGTCTAGCTCGTCCACTTCCCCTCTCTCTTCCTGGTTTGTCTCTCCTGGTGGATGATCACGCTGTGGCTCAGGGTCGTGGGATGGCGCGGCCATCTCGGATCATAGCGAGTCCACCGGGAGATAGACTGCTTCTCGTTGTAACCAGATTATAGTGAGGAAACGGAATAACAGAATAGTTGCGAAGTTTGAGCAGCAGAAAAACTCTCTCTCGCGCGAGTCCAGTTCCTCTCTTCCTCCTCTTCAGATAGGCAAGGACAATTGGCATCAGAGCCCCGGGTGTTTGATCCTTGGCGCGGCGGCGGTGTTTGATCCGTCGTGGTGATGTCCGGTGACGAGTCAGATGGGAAGAACAAGGGTGGCGGCAAGTCGTCACCGAGGACGCCTTCATCCAAGGCGCCGCTCGCTCGCCTCACCGGCGACGGCAACGGTGAGTATCGGGTGGTGGAGCGCGTCGTGCGAGAAGAGTCAGGGGCTTCCATGATGCTCACGCGCACGAATTATCAGGAGTGGGCGTTGGTGATGCAGGTCAAGTTGCAGGTTGCCCGAGTCTGGTCCGCGGTGACCGACGACGACGCCGACGAAAATGACGACCGGTGCGCGCTGAGCATTATACTCACCGGTGTTCCGCCGGAGATGCTGCGCGTGCTGGCCGCCAAGGACACGACGAAGATCGCGTGGGAGACAATCAAAACCATGCAGATGGGGAGCGAGCGCGCACGCGAGGCCAAGGCGCAAGTGCACCGGCGGGAGTTCGAGGATCTCCGTTTCAAGGACGGGGAATCCATCGAGGACTTCGGGCTGCGGCTCTCCGCCCTCGTCGCCGACCTGGAGCTGTACGGCGATCCGGTCACCGAGCACAAGGCGGTGCAGAAGTTTCTTCGTGTGGTGCCGTGTCGCTACCGCCCGATGGCGATGGCGATTGAATCACTGATCGATCTCAAGACCATGTCAGTGGAAGAACTGGTCCGTCGTCTCTCCGCCTGTGAGGATCACTACGACCTGGATGACGGCTCGCAGGCCACCGGGCGTCTGCTGCTCACGCACGAGTGGCTGGCCCGTGAGAAGCTGGGCGGCGGTGGTGGATCGTCGTCTGGTGGCGGCGGCAGCGGCGGCAAGAACAAGTCACCCGCGAAGCCTAAATCTCAGGGCGGCGGCAAGGGCGCGCCCGTGAACGCCGGGGCAGGTGGCTCAGGCGGATCTGGTGGCAAGAAGAAGAAGGGCAAGTGTCATCACTGTGGCATCCCAGGGCACTGGAAGAAAGAGTGTCGTACATGGCTCCGCGAGCAGGAGCAGAAGGGTAAGCCGGAGCAGGCAAACCTGGCACAAGCTGACGCCGAGCACGATCACGGCCTCTACATGGCTGTGGTCACCACCGTCGACACATCACAGCTCGTCGCGCCCAGGAGGTGTATCTAAATGAGGAAAAGGTCCTGCCCTTGCCGTCTCCGGACGGCGTGTGGTTCTTCGACACCAGAGCCAGCAGTCACATGATGGGTGATAGGCGTGTGTTCTCGGCGCTGGACGAGACCGTGCGTGGCACAGTGCGGTTCGGCGACGGATCCGTGGTGGCGATACTTGGACGCGGATCTGTGGTCTTCCGTTGTCAGAGCGGAGGCCAGCGTGCGCTCACCGGCGTCTTCTTCATCCCAAGCCTACGCACCAACATCGTCTCCATCGGGCAACTTGACGAGGCCGGCTGCATCATCAACATCAGGGACGGCGTCATGGCGGTCCACGACCCGTCGCGGCGCGTACTGACGCGCATCAAGCGCTCCTCCAACCGTCTGTACACAGGGGCTCTCGCTGTGGACGCGCCGACGTGTCTGATGGTGATCGGGGACGACGAGGCATGGCGGTGGCACACGCGCATGGGGCATCTCCATTTTTGCGCGCTCCGGGCCATGGCGACCAAGGAGATGGTGCGGGGCATGCCCGTGATTGATCGTATGGAGGAGTACTGTGATGGTTGCGCCCTGGGGAAGCAGCATCGCGCGCCGTTTCCTCAGGCCAGCACGCACCGGGCAGAGCACGGTCTGGAGCTTGTTCACACTGACCTCTGCGGCCCCATCGAGCCCACGACGCCGGGATGTAACAGGTACTTTCTGCTGGTGGTCGATGATTTTAGTCGATATATGTGGCTCGAGCTTCTGAAATCCAAAGACGAGGCGTACGAGCGCTTCAGAAAGATCCAGGCCACGGCAGAGGCAAAGGGCCAGTGCAAGTTACTTGCTTTCAGGTCGGACCGCGGCGGCGAGTTCAACTCCACCGAGTTCAGAAGCTACTGCGAGCAGCGCGGCATCCAACACTTCACCACCGCACCGTACTCCCCACAGCAGAATGGGGTGGTCGAGCGTCGAAACCAAACGGTGGTGGAGATGGCACGTTGCATGATGAAGAGCATGTCCATGCCGACGCTGTTCTGGGGTGAGGCTGTGCGAACGGCGGTGTATCTCCTGAACCGCGCGCCGATGAGGAGCCTGGATGGTGTCACGCCTTACGAGGCGTGGCACGGCCGTAAACCCGCAGTGCATCACCTGCGCACGTTCGGGTGCATGGTTCACGTCAAGAGCGTCGGGCCCGGCATCACCAAGCTGAGCGATCGCTTGACGCCGATGGTGTTCGTCGGATATGAAGACTACCGCATCTATGATCCTGCAAGCAAAAAGGTACGGGTGACGCGTGATGCAATCTTTGAAGAGAACAGGCCTTGGGCGTGGCGAACTCCGGGCGCGGCCACGGACGCACCGGCACCGGCAACGTTCACCGTGGTCTACACCACGGAACACGACACTCAGGAGCGGGACGCTGGGATGAATGCGGCGCCCCCAACGCCAAGGAGCCCGGCGACACCAGCGTCTTCATTCCCCGGGACTCCGCCCTCTGCAATAGCTAGCTCGCCCGCGGCGAGCACGCCCGCGGTGTCCACGCCCGCGACGGCCACACCCAGCACACTTGGCAGAGACATTCGCTGCGCGACGCCTCCCAGCCACGATGAAAATCGCCGAGATGTGGATACTGGCGACATCCGCTATCGCCGTGTCTCTTGCATCATGGATGAGACTGAGGGGGAGGCCGTGCGCGAAGCAATGTAGCAGTGTCTGTTGAGCGCCGAGGAACCAGCCAACATTGGTGATGCGCTCGAAGATACTGCATGGAAGCATGCCATGGATGCTGAGATGGACTCGATCGCTGAGAGCGGCACTTGGGAGCTAACTTCACTCCCTCGAGGGCACAAGGCGATCGGTCTCAAGTGGGTTTACAAGGTCAAGCATGATCCAGAAGGCAAGATCCTCAAACACAAGGCTCGGCTGGTCGCAAAGGGATATGCACAGAGAGAAGGGATAGACTTCGAAGAGGTGTTCGCGCCCGTGGCACGCATGGAGACGGTGCGCTTGTTCCTGGCTCTAGCCGCGCACTCTGGGTGGGAAGTACACCATATGGATGTCAAGTCCGCATTTCTCAATGGAGAGCTGGGCGAAGAGGTGTATGTGTCACAGCCACCAGGTTATGCAGTAGCTGGGAAGGAATCTCATGTACTGAAGTTGAGAAAAGCTCTCTATGGTTTGCGGCAAGCCCCGAGGGCATGGTATGCCAAACTGGATCACACTCTCGGCGCACTCGGGTTCAGTAGAAGCCCGCTGGAGCATGCAGTCTACAGACGCGGGGACGCGCGCTCATTTCTGATTGTGGGTGTGTACGTCAATGATCTCATTATCATAGGCACTGAAGCAGCTCACATACTGGAGTTCAAGGAACAGATGCAGAAGCTTTTCAAGATGACAGATCATGGATTACTCAGCTACTACCTGGGCATTGAAGTATCACAAACTGAGGGAGTAATCACCTTGTGTCAGCGTGGCTATGCTGAAAAGATTCTGGAGCTAGCAGGAATGAGTGACTGCAATCAAAGTCAGACACCCATGGAGTGTAGGCTAAAACTGAAGAAAGAAGATGAAGGCAGGGCTGTTGATCAATCTCTGTACCGCAGTGTAATTGGAAGCCTGAGATACCTGGTACACACAAGACCAGATATCACATACGTCGTTGGCATTGTCAGCAGATTCATGGAGAGGCCAACCACAACACATTGGGCAGCAGTGAAACAAATTCTCAAATACATTCAGGGCACTCTGAACTATGGCTGCCGTTATGTACGAGGGGGGAGCGGTGAGCTGCTGGGGTATAGAGACAGTGATCATGCAGGCGATCAGGGAGATCGCAAGAGCACGTCAGGAAATGTGTTCTTCCTTGGAGAGAACCCAATCTCTTGGACATCTCAGAAACAAAAGGTAGTGGCAATCAGTTCGTGTGAGGCCGAGTATGTGGCTGCCGCAGCGGCAACCTGTCAAGGCCTTTGGCTGAGCAGACTTCTTTGTGAGATGAAAGGAGAAGAGCCAACAAAGTTCAAACTCTTGATCGACAACAAATCAGCCATTGCTTTGGCAAAGAATCCAGTTCATCATGATCACAGCAAGCACATAGATGTCAAATACCATTTCATCAGGGAGTGCATTGAGCAAGATCAGGTGGAGGTTGATCATGTTCGGACAGACTACCAGCTGGCAGATATGCTGACCAAGGCGCTCGGGCGTGTGCATTTCGTGGAGATGCGGCAGAAGCTCAGGGTCATGGAGATCAGCGAAGCACTCTGAGCTTAAGGGGGAGAAGTGTTGGCATAAGCTCACCCGTTGCATGGCTATGTAGGCTAGTCTTTGCTTTATTCTGTTATTGTAATAATGTGTGTGCATGGGAGATTAGACCCGCACATGCACGTAGATCGTGGAGCGAGTCTAGCTTGTCCACTTCCCCTCTCTCTTCCTGGTTTGTCTCTCCTGGTGGATGATCACGCTGTGGCTCAGGGTCGTGGGATGGCGCGACCATCTCGGATCATAGCGAGTCCACCGGGAGATAGGCTGCTTCTCGTTGTAACCAGCATATAGTGAGGAAACGGAATAACAGAAAAGCTGCGAAGTTTGAGCGGCAGAAAACTCTCTCGCGCGCGAGTCCAGTTCCTCTCTTCCTCCTCGTCAGATCGGCAACGACATCGCCGCGCCCTCGCCGCGCCGCGCTCGCCCTGGCCGCGTCCCGCCTCGCCGCGCTCGCCCTGGCCGCGTCCCGCCTCG
>NC_057800.1:55865283-55877040 GCF_018294505.1 Triticum aestivum
GCCCCGCCCGCGCCCGGCCTGCCCCGCGCGTGCGCCGAGCTCGCTGCCACTGCCTCTACCCATCGCCGTGCCCGCTCCTGCTGCTGCTGCGGCATGCAGCTGCAGCGTCGCCAGGATGCGAGAGAGAGAGAGAGAGAGAGAGGAGAGAGAGAAAAGCGGGGTAGGTGGGAGAGAGATTGACATATGGGCCCGGCCGGACACGAGCGGACGAGGACGAGGCTGCTGCGTCCGCTTTCTGTCCGTTTTGGCCCCAAAACGAGACCAACTTTGGTCCAGAAATAAGGTGAAACGGACATGAAACGGATGAAAAAGCAAAATAGGGTCTGCCGCTGGTCGTCTGATTTGTCCGTTTTATCTCAAACGGACGGGTGCAGACATGATAGGGTCGTGCGGTGGAGTTGGCCTAAGTGCGTGTAATCCGATTTCTTTGTTTTGCATGGAATGCAATCCAAGTACTGACCAGTTCTAGGCTTACAGCCATACGTACTTGTGCCACATATTGTAGCCATACACTAGTAATCCAAGTACCTACCGGTTATGGCCATACATACTCGCGCCACTTGTTGTAGCCATACGTACAGGCCCCACTTATGTCCACTTGTTTAGCCATACGATACATTTGTAGAAATCTTCATCTCCAGCAACAAATCATGAAGTTCGAAGAAAGCCGCCTGATGGGATGCCTCACATTCATTTTTACAGTAGCCAGATCAGCAGCTTACCCCATTAAATTCGCTGCCATATAGACCACTGTCATTACGTCTACCTGTTTAACTACTCCTTCCGATTCATATTATTTGTCGCTCAAACGAATATATCTAGCACTAAAATACATTTAGATACATCCATTTAAACGACAAGTAATATGAACAGGGGAGTATATATTTTTGTTCCCGAAAACAATACAATATATTTTTGGCTTAATTCGGTCAGGCAATTTTTCAAAGTACTAACCAGTTATAGCCATGTGTACCAGAATAGCGACTTACTGTAGCAGTGCATACTATAGCCCCATGTATGTCCACTTGCTTAGCAATATGTACATTTATATACAGGGTCTTCCACGGTCTCTATCGTTTTCTTCTCGTTCCCTGGCGGCTATAACCCTAGCCGCCGCCAGGAGAGACCAGTCTTCCAGCGCCGTCCTTCAGCGGCTCCCCTCCGTCGGCGACCTCGGTCGTCGGTGGTGAGAGGGGTCACCGAATCCATGCGTGTGAATTGTTTCTACTCCTTCTTAGTCTAGGTTTTTAGGTTGTTCATCGTCTTTGCTTCGGTGACCACGATGATGAAGCTGAATAAAGATTCTTCGGATCCTTCCCTGACGAGGCCATCTGTTCTATGGTTGGGGATGGATTTAAAAACCAGTCTATTCAAGTAAGGATGGCGTGGCGACGGCGGCATCCTCGCGGTGGACATGTGTCCTAGGGCTCCGCCGTTGCGACGGCGTTGCTCCAGCACCGGTGCAGAGCTTGGGAGGTGGTCGAGGAGCGGATGCAGATTGTGGTCTGCATCGACGACATCTGAAAGACGGAATGTGTGCTGGGCTCGTGGTTCATGGATGGCACGTATGGTTTCTTCCTTTGACGTCTTAGTCGTGGTGGGGTGCCGGATCTGTAGTTCGATGTCGTGTCCCGGGTGTTGCCCCGGTCTGATTCATTCAACGGCAAGGGCTTCACTTTTGGTGAGCCACCTTGAAGGTCTGCAAAGCTGCATATCAGCAATGGAGCCACGTCGATCTCGGGCGAGGAGGTGATTTGTCATTCTTTTCTTTGGTGGTTGCTGTGGTGGTGCCGGAGGCAGGTAACGGGCGTTGATGTCAAGTTCAGAGATGTTCTGCTATCTTTTCAGTTTTGTCATGTCGGTCTTTACATGACTTATACTTTGATCTTTATTATATGAATGAGACACGTATTACCATGCAAAAAAAACAATATATACATTTATAAAAGTTTTCCTAGAATAAGTCATGAAATTTCGAGAATGCCGCCTGGTGGAATGGCTTGAATATTTCATTTTGAATAGTAGGATCGCAATAACTTTTTCCATTAAGGTAGCCGCCTTAGACATATGTCATTACACCTACTTCGATACTATATTTTGGTTTGATTCAGTCAAGCGATTTTTCCAAGTACTAACCAGTTACAGTACCCTGAGTTTAATATGAGCCATTCATTTGTTCAGATCCAACGGGCGTGCTTAAAATGGTACTTCATTGTAAGCATCGAGGAGTACTGCAGCCAAATACCAGGGAGTACCTTAATTCTGAGGGTATATTCGTCATGTACAAGAGCTAGACTCGGATCCAAACTTTGATGACTAGTATGATGCTACTCCGGCGATCAGCTGCAGCGAGTTCTTTGATCATGCTCCAACTTATGCACCTTCGATCATGCACTAGTGAGTTCTTCGATCATGCACCAACGTATGGTGCTTCCTCCCTTGGCGAAGAGAAACACGAAATCATGCAGGCATGAATGATCCAACAAGGATTTCTGAATCACGTTAGTTTACCGTCAATCAATACTGTTGATTGAATATGGACATGGGGGGATTTATGATCAGCAAATTACAGAGGCGGCCCTTTTGATTTCAGTAACGCCGACAGATTCGTTTATAACAAAGAAGATCGTTTTGATTTCAGCAACGCCGGCAGATTCGTATATAACAAAGGCGACGGATCTCAGAAACTGAGATGGTGGCGGCTGATTCGGTCGCTGCGGCGGCGCCGTAGACACAAGTTGATTGGTTTAGGGTAATCAAACCACCACGGCACCACAATCTATGATTGGTATAGGTTTTCGTTGAATAAATCATGAAATTTCAAGAAAGCCGCCTGGTGGAGTGCCTTGCCCCTTGCATTTTTTTTTACCATAAAAGGATCGTAATAAGTTACTCCATTAAATTCACCACCATAGACTTATATAGTTAAGTCTACTTCTTCGCGAAAATGTCTTTTGGAGCTCGGCCTCCATGGAGGCCGGTTTTTGAAAAACACAAAATTCATGAAAATTCATATTTTTACAATTCAAAAAATCTGAAAAAAAATTACAGATATATATATGGAGGCATAACACACATGTGTGTAAATTTTTAGGACGAAATACGTTGAAATGAAGGCTGTGCAAAAAAGACAGATCTGAGGCTTTTTAACACATGTTACTATTCATCCTCAAAGTCCAGAAATTTATCTTTTTTCTATAGGTCGCATTTTGAAGTATTTCATCTTGAATTTGTACACACACATACATCTCATCCGTGTATAGTTGCATATTTATTTTCAGAATTTTTTCAAATCAAAAGGTTTGAATTTTGAATTTTTCAAAAATAAAGGGCTCCATGGAGCTCGGTCACCAAAACGCCCTACTCACTTCTTCGATACTATAATTCTGTTTTGTGGGTCAACAGTTTTTCGTTGCTAACCAGTTATAGCCGCACACACTAGCGTGAATTATTGTAGCCATATGTACAAGCCCTACGTACGGTAACTTGTTTTGGCCATACGTACATTTATACAAGTCTTCATCGAATAAATTATGACATTTTAAGAAAGCCGCCGGATGGGACGCGACACATACTTTTTTCAGTAGCAGGAACATAGTAACTTATTCCATTAAGTTCGCCTCCATTAAGTTGGCCAATATGGTTCTCAACCATTACGTCTACTGGCTCAACAACACATGTTTGATTCAGTCCAGCAGTACGGACAATACGGAATCTACCCTTGTTTGGTTTCGGATCTTCAACAACCATGTTGGCTTTGTCACCATCAAAAACCATTGTTAGAACCAACTTGCTACATAATTTGATCTAGATGACCTTCACTGGTGCTTAATCTAGTATGCTTAAGTAGTTGATCCTCACTAATTTTACTTATATTAATAAGCATATATGTCACATCACCAATGCCACTACTTTTATTTATCTCAACATGTATAGGAAATGCTACTTATATTATTTGTCTCAGCATGCACACATCCCATTTTATCAACCCCACAATTTTTATTTCTCTCAATATGCATGAGAAATACTACTTATATTCTACAAAGTTGATCCTGGTACTTTTATTTAGACATCTCATTTGTTAGTATCTTAGGTGGTCTCATTAAACATTTTGTGTGATTCATTTTAGCACAACATTTAACATGACACAATATCATGCTATGATACCAATGCCCTCTATTTCCTCATTTAATGTTGTGACAACTGATACGTCTCCAACGTATCTATATTTTTTTATTGTTCCATACTGTTATATTACCATTCTTGAATGTTTTACATTTATTTCATAGCAACTTTATATCATTTTTTGGGACTAGCCTATTGACATAGTTTCCAGTGCCAGTTGCTGTTTTTTGCTTGTTTTTTACTTCACAAAATATCCATATCAAACGGAGTCCAAACGCAGCGAAACTTTTTGAAGATTTTTTTCTGCCTAGAAGACAACTTGGAAGACAAGGAAGTGACGAGGGGAGGCTTGTGGGGCCCACAATCCACCTGGGTGCGCCAGAGGCCCCTAGCACTCCTTGATGTGTGGTGGGGCCCATGGAGGTCCTTTCCACCGCCTCTCAGCTCTATAAATACCCAAATATTTCAGAAACCCTAAGGGAGTCAATGAAACACAATTTCAGCTGTCGCAAGTTCCAGAACCATGAGATCCAATCTAGAGCCCTTTTTCGGCACCTTGCTGGAGGGGAACACGATCATGGAGGGGTTCATCATCCTCATTAGCTGGTGCTCCTCCGATGATGCGTGAGTAGTTTACCACCGACCTACAGGTCCGTAGGTAGTAGCTAGATGGCTTCTTCTCTCTTTTTGATTCTCAATACAATGTTCTCCTCGATGTTGTTGGAGATCTAATTGATGTAATGACTTTTTGCGGTGTGTTTGTTGGGATCCGATGAATTGCGAGTTTATGATCAGTTATATGTATGAATATTATTTGAGTATCTTTGATCTCTTATATGCATGATTATTATAGCCTCGTATTTCTTCTCCGAAACTTTGGTTTAGTTAGGCTAACTTGATTGATTCTTCTTGCAATGAGAAGAGATGCTTTGTGATGGGTTCGATCTTGCGGTGTTCTCGCGCAGTGATAGAAGGGGTAGCGAGGCACGCATGTATCGTTGCTATTAAGGATAAAAAGATGGGGTCTATTCCTACATGAATAATCTTGTCTACATCATGTCATCCTTCTTATTGCATTACTCCATTTCTCCATGAACTTAATACACTAGATGTGTGCTGGATAGCGGTCGATGTGCGAAGTAATAGTAGTAGATGCGGGCAGGATTCGGTCTACTAATCTTGGACGTGATGCCTATATACATGATCATTGCCTTGGATATTGTTATAATTATTTGCTCTTCAATCAATTGCCCAATAGTAATTTGTTTACCCACCGTATGCTATTTTCTCGAGAGAAGCCACCAGTGAATTCTACGGCCCCCGGGTCTGTTTTCTATCATATTGTTTTCGGATCTATTATTCCAAAAACCCTAAAATACCTTGCTGCACTTATTTATTTATTTTGTGTTTTATTCAGATCTATTTATCAAATATCATACAATTTAATCTATCTCAATACCGTGGAGGGATTGACAACCCCTCTTACGCGTTGGGTTGCAAGTATTTGTTATTTGTGTGCGGGTACCGTTTATATAGAGTTGCTTGATTCTCCTACTGGATTGATAACCTTGGTTTCATAACTGGGGGAAATACTTATCGTTGTTGTGCTGCTTCATCCCCTCCTCTTCGGGGAAATACCAACGCAGATACAAGCAATCAACAACCCAGCAATATGCCTACATGGCATTGCATGTGGTTGCATTATATGATGTCATGATATATACCCCACTGTGAGAGGTCTTATCTTAACATGCATACATGCCAACTCATCAACGTCAATGTCTGTATATTTTTCTTTCACGGTTGTTTCCAAAATTGTTTGCTCAAGATTACCATGCAAACTACATGATTGGTGGTGATGCAATGAAAATGACTTTGGAAGTGTTCATGAAGACGGCGAAGGATAGATGGACGACCATCACAAAGGGTTGGACTATGTGTGCCTTCGGCATGGCGGAGGGCACAATATGGGCATTCCGCTTCGCCTTCTTTGGCAACTAGAATATTTTCCGCCTCTCACTTTACCGTCTTTAATACTACGGTGGTTCATCATTGCTTATTTGGTGCTTCAGTAATTCTTGAACATATCCTGCCTGTTAATCGAATTATGCATTGGTTGTTGAACCTTTGTAAATAGGGTATGTATATATGATGGATATGAAATAAGTAATTGCCTACTTTCAAATTCAAATTTTGAAGAATTTTAAATTGCAGGGATTAAATTAGGGAGAAAATGTTGGGGAACGCAGTATTTCAAAAAAAATCCTACGATCACGCAAGATCTATCTAGGGATGCATAGCAATGAGAGGGGAGAGTGTGTCTATGTACCCTCATAGACCGAAAGCGGAAGCGTTAAGTACCAAACGCACGGCACCTCTGCGGTCTCGTTCAGCTCGGTGATGTCCCTCGAACTCTAGATCTATCTCAGGCCGAGGGAGAGTTTCGTCAGCACGACGGTGTGTTGACGGTGCTGATGAAGTTACCGACGCAGGGCTTCGCCTAAGCACTACGACAATATGACCGAGGTGGAAATCTATGGAGGGGGGCACCGCACACGGCTAAGAGATCAACTTGTGTGTCTATGGGGTGCCCCTTTCCCCCGTATATAAAGGAGTGGAGGAGGGGAGGGCCTACCTCCTATGACGCGCCCAAGGGGGGGATTCCTACTCCTAGTAGGAGTAGGTTTCCCCCCTTCCCTAGTTGGAGTAGGAGAAGAAAGAAGAGGGAGAGGGAGAGAAGGAAAGGGGGGCCGGCCCCCTTCCCAATTCGGATTGGGCTTGGGGGGCGCGCGCCTCCCACTTGGCCGCCTCCTCCTCTCTCCCACCATGGCCCATTAAGGCCCATTAACTCCCCGAGGGGTTCTAGTAACTCCCCGAGGGGTTCTAGTAACCCCCCGGTACTCCGGAAAATGCCCGAACCTATGTGAAACCTTTCCTGTGTCCAAACATAGCCTTCCAATATATCAATCTTTATGTCTCGACCATTTCGAGACTCCTCGTCATGTCCGTGATCACATCCAGGACTCCAAACTATCTATGGTGCATCAAATCACATAACTCATAATACATATCATCATCAAACGTTAAGCGTGCGGACCCTACGGGTTCGAGAACTATGTAGACATGACTGAGACTCATCTTCGGTAAATAACCAATAGAGGGACCTGGATGCTCATATTGGTCCCTACATATTCTACGAAGATCTTTATCGGTCAAACCGCATAACAACATACGTTTGTTCCCTTTGTCATTGATACGTCTCCAACATATCTATATTTTTTTATTATTCCATACTATTAGATTATCCATCTAGGATGTTTTATATGCATTTATAAGCTATTTTATATGATTGTTGGGACTAACCTATTAACCTAGAGCCCAGTGCCAGTTTCTGTTTTTTCCTTGTTTTTGAGTTTCACAGAAAAGGAATACCAAACGGAGTCCAATTGACGTGCCAATTTTTGATGATTTTTATGGACCAAAAGAAGCCCCCGGAGTAAAAGAGTTGGGCCAGAAGAGTCTCGGGCCGTCCACGAAGGTGCGCGGCGCGCCCTACCCCCCGGGCGCGCCGCCCTATCTCGTGGACGACTCGGGGACCCCCTGACTTGTTCCTGACGCCAAAAATTCCTAAAATACTAAAACCTCCTAAAAATAACCTAGATCGGGAGTTCCACCGCTGCAAGCCTCCGTAGCCACCGAAAACCAATCTAGACCCGTTCCGGCACCCTGCCAGAGGTGGGATCCCTCTCCGATGGCCATCTTCATCATCCCGACGCTGTCCATGACGAGGAGGGAGTAGTTCATCCTCGGGGCTGAGGGTATGTACCAGTAGCTATGTGTTTGATCTCTCTCTCTCTCTCTCTCTCTCTCGTGTTCTTGATTCGGCACGATCTTGATGTATCGCGAGCTTTGCTATTATAGTTGGATCTTATGATGTTTCTCCCCCTCTACTCTCTTGTAATGGATTGAGTTTTCCCTTTGAAGTTATCTTATCGGATTAAGTCCTTAAGGATTTGAGAACACTTGATGTATGTCTTGCATGTGCTTATCTGTGGTGACAATGGGATATTCACGTGATCCACTTGATGTATGTTTTGGTGATCAACTTGCGAGTTCCGTGACCTCGTGAACTTATTCATAGGGTTTGGAACACGTTTTCATCTTGACTCTCCGGTAGAAACTTTGGGACACTCTTTGAAGTTCTTTGTGTTGGTTGAATAGATGAATCTGAGATCATGTGATGCATATCGTATAATCATACCCACGGATACTTGAGGTGACATTGGAGTATCTAGGTGACATTAGGGTTTTGGTTGATTTGTGTCTAAAGGTGTACCAGAAAAAGGTCTTGATAACCCACAAGTATTTCTACAATCCACAACTACCCACTAGCA
The DNA here is from genome assembly GCF_018294505.1 of Triticum aestivum. Classification (NCBI taxonomy): domain Eukaryota; kingdom Viridiplantae; phylum Streptophyta; class Magnoliopsida; order Poales; family Poaceae; genus Triticum; species Triticum aestivum. Next base: position 55,873,803 of record NC_057800.1, read on the forward strand.
TGACTATAATATCACCATCTTTATATCGCAAAACTATTGCAAGGAATCAAACATATCATATTCAGTGATCTACAAGTTTTATGTAGGATTTTATGACTAACCATGTGAATGACCAGTTCCTGTCATCTCTCTAAATAGATATAAGTGAAGCAAGAGAGTTTAATTCTTTCTACAAAAGATATGCCCACGCTCTAACAAATATAAGTGAAGCAAAAGAGCATTCTACAAATGGCGGTTTTCTATGTAAAGAGAAACAGGCAATCCAAACTTCAAATGATATAAGTGAAGCACATGAAGCATTCTATAAAGCCATACTCAAAAGATATAAGTGAAGTGCAAAGAGCATTCTATAAATCAACCAAGGACTATCTCATACCAGCATGGTGCATAAAAGAAAAATGAAAACTAAATGCAAAAGACGCTCCAAGATTGCACATATCGCATGAATGAAACAAATCCGAAAACATACCGATACTTGTTGAAGAAAGAGGGGATGCCTTCTGGGGCATACCCAAGCTTAGACGCTTGAGTCTCCTTGAATATTTACTTGGGGTGCCTCGGGCATCCCCAAGCTTGAGCTCTTGCCTCTCTTCCTTCTTCTCACATCGAGACCTTCTCGATCATCGAACACTTCATCCACACAAAATTTCAACAGAAAACTCGGTAAGACCCATTAGTATAATAAAGCAAATCACTACTCTAAGTACTGTTGCAAACCAATTCATATTTTGTTTTTGCATTGTGTATACTTTAGTATAACTTCTTCATGGCTTAATCCACTAATATAAATTGATAGTTTTATCAAAACAAGCCAACTATGCATCAAAAACAGAATCTGTCTAAAACAGAACAGTTTGTAATAATCTGAACATTCACCATACTTCTGATACTTGAAAAATTCTACCAAAATTAGTAAAAATAAAAAACATTTATAGGAAGACAGTTAAAAAAGAATCAGAACCACTTGACGTTCCATCAAAAAATGTAAAATCGCGCACTACAGCCAAAGTTTCTGTCCTGCACCGTACAAAACACTACTCTAAGTACTGTTGCAAACCAATTCATATTTTGTTTTTGCATTGTGTATACTGTAGTATAACTTCTTCATGGCTTAATCCACTAATATAAATTGATAGTTTTATCAAAACAAGCCAACTATGCATCAAAAACAGAATCTGTCTAAAACAGAACAGTTTGTAATAATCTGAACATTCACCATACTTCTGATACTTGAAAAATTCTACCAAAATTAGTAAAAATAAAAAACATTTATAGGAAGACAGTTAAAAAAGAATCAGAACCACTTGACGTTCCATCAAAAAATGTAAAATCGCGCACTACAGCCAAAGTTTCTGTCCTGCACCGTACAAAACAACAAGCAAATGTAAACATCCTAAAGGCAAACCTTGGCACATTATTTTTATAATACAATGGAATTCTACAAGGGGATAATTACTTTTATTGAAAAGTTTCTGTAATCAAGATTCACAAAGTTTCCGTGAGCATGAACAAAGTTCAAGGCTAGCTCCCACTTCAACAATGCTTGTCTCTTTCACTTCCACTTTCCTTTTTGAAAAAGTTTTGGTTCCCCTCTTTATTTTTGTTGTTTTTAATCTATATAAAAGCACTCAATAGAGATAAATGACTCTCTAAAACTTCCGAGTTGTCTCCCTGGCAGCACTTTCTTTAAAGCCATTAAGCTAGACATATAGTGCTCAAGTAATGGATTCACCCGGATCCCAAGGTATATCAAAGCCAACTTTAATTAACAATGATTTGTAATTTAGTGGTGAGCACAAGGTAACATATATCATGTAATGACGAAGTCTAACTCTCTTCCTATGCATTGGCATGTCATAAAAGAACAATTCATGCACACATAGTAAAGGCCAATGCATAGTATAAACAATTTTTTGCAATTTTATCATGTGGGAAACATAGAGAGGTGGGGATATAGTTCCTCTCTCATAATAATTGCAAGTAGGAGCAGCAAGCACATGCATATTATATTCATCAAAATCATCATGTGCAACGGTAAAAGGCAACCCATCGATATAATCCTTAATAAGAGCAAACTTCTCTGATATAGTGTAGTTTGGAGAATTCAAAAAGATAATAGGACTATCATGTGTGGGTGCAATAGCAACAATTTCATGTTTAACATAAGGAACTATAGCAAGTTCATCTCCATAAGAATAATTCATATTGGCATCTTGGCCACAATCATAGCAAGCATCATCAAAAATGGATATTTCAAGAGAATCAACGGGATCATAACATTCATCATGGCAATCATCCTTCGGTAAGCACGAAGGGGAATTAAACAATGTATGAGTTGAAGAGTTACTCTCATTAGAAGGTGGGCACAGGTAGCTAATCCGCTCTTCTTCCTTTTGTTCTTTTCTCTCCTCCTCATCTTTTTCATCCAATGAGCTCAAAGTTTCATCAACTTCTTCTTCCATAGATTCCTGCAAAATATTAGTCTCTTCTTGGACAGCGGAGACTTTCTTAATCAGCGCATTAATTTCGTAATTGTATTCATAATTATCATAACAATATTTCAGGATAGCTAAATTTTTAGGTCTATAAACAGCATCATCAAAATCTTCAACCTCTTTAAACATAAATTCAATTTCATAAGCACCCATAAAAGCAACAAATTCTTCTATTTGTTCCACATCATAGTAATCATATATACCATTAGCATAAGAAGCCACTACAAAAAAAAGACACGTCAGTGACATTTTGGGCCGAACGAAATTTTTTTCTGTCATACATATGACACTTCTATGACGATAATTGTGACAAAACCCGGTATCATCATAGATGTGGTGGGCTCCTACTTCTATGACAAAAATTAATGACAGAAAATGGGCTTTTCGTCCTGGGCGGGCCGGAGACGCAGCTGCATGACATTCTTTGGGCCGTCCATGACGGAAAAAACTGTGGTAGAAGCGAGGGCGAGGAAAATGTCGGGGAGTTCCCGGTTACGGTGGGAGGTCGGGGGGCGAGCGATGCGCGCTCCTCTCGTACACGTACGCACGTATGTGCGAGGCGTTGGCTCTAACTGAACCCGAGCAAGGCGTTGGGCTCTAACTGAACCCGAGCGATTGCACTGCAGGCTACGCGTTACTGAAACCGAGCGATCGATCGATGTTTGTTAACTGAACCTGATCGAGCGATTCCTTCACTACTGCTGCTAACTGAAGCTGATCGATTGGATGAACAGTGAGCGTTG
>NC_057800.1:55877389-55884703 GCF_018294505.1 Triticum aestivum
GGGTGCCCGTGGAGGGGTGGTTGAACAGGACCCTGTGGTGTGGAGGGCTGGATGAACAGTAGACGGTGGAGGGGTGCCCGTGGAGGGGTGGTTGAACAGGACCCCGTGGTGTGGAGGGCTGGATGAATAGTAGACGGTGGAGGGGTGGTTGAATAGTAGCCGGTGGAGTAGCGCACGGTGGAGGCTGGATGAACAGGAGCCCGTGGATGAACAGTCGCAGGTGTAGGCTGGAGGAGGTCGACGGTGGATGAACAGTAGCTCGTGGAGGCTGGAGGGGGTCGACGGTGGAGATGAACAGTATCCCGTGGAGTCCCGTTTTGCGGTACGCCACACCCCTCCTGATGAACAGGACCCCTGTTTCGACCGTAGGAGGTCCGTTTCCTCCGTTTCGCGGTACGCCAGACCCCTCCCGATGAACAGGATCCCATTTCGAACGTGGCCAGTCGAAAACAAGGCTGTTTCCTCCGTTCTGCGGTACGCCAGGCCTCGTTTCCATCGCCTGTTCCATCCAAGCCCTCCCGATGAACACGACGCATTCCGTTGCCTCCCCAAGAACACGACGCATTCCGTTGCCTCCCCAAGAACACGACGCATTCCGTTGCCTCCCCATGAACACGACGCATTCCGTTGCCTCCCCATGAACATGACGCATTCCGTTGCCTCCCCATGAACACGACGACGACGCTGTTTCTCCGTTCCGACCCAGCCATGTACACGAGCCCTCGCCGTACGTATGCGTGAGTAGGCGTTCGAGACCCCGCCCGTATGTACACATACATGGCCGTATTTTCTTTCTTGCACCATGTCCGCCTCTACTACGACACATGCACGCCTCTACATCGACCAATATGTATGTACGTACACGTTCGCGACCAGAATGACAACGCTACGTACGCTTCGACCAGGTGGGTCCCGACTGTCAGGCACTTCCTTGCGTGCGAAGATGTAGCTGGTGGGTCCCAGCAGTCAGGGGGCGAAATATGGTGGCCCATCCGGTGGGTCCCCGCTGTCAGGTGGAGGAATAATTATTTTGCACGTAATAAGGAGGCACTTCCTTGCTGCGGCCGTAGACCCAGCTGTCAGCCTCTCCACGTGCAGTCCACGTCCGATGGATGCCGTTCCTTGACCACGTTGACCACGCCGCGCCGAGAGCACCATGGCGGTGGACGACGGCGAGGCCTAGGAAGGGGACGACGCAGAGCCGAGGAAGACGCGATAGTGGATGCCCACACGTAGAGGAGTACGGGGGTTCACTGGTTCGCTGCGGTGTGAGGCTGCCGTCGTCGCAGAATAACAGGGGGTGTGGTAGGGGGCGGTGAGGCCTCCGCCGCATTGCAGCCGGCCACGGGAGGCAGCACAAGGCACGACCGGCGCTGGTTTGGGCGGCTGGAGCAAGAAGACCAGAGGTTGAAGAAGCACTACGGCCGTTGGATGAACATCGTACGGTCACTGGAGCTAGAATCGTGCATATTGACTAAGTTGACAAAGCCCTCCATCCCCGTCAACTTAGTAGGCCCACAAGTCAGCCTGCCACTATACTGGGTCCCAGCTAACAGGGGGAGTATTCAATTTTTTGTGCGTAATAAGGAGGCACTTCCTTGCGTGCGAAGATATAGCTGATGGGTCCGAGCTGTCAGCGGCGGTAACGTTTTTTTCGCGAAATACAGAGGCCCTTTCGGTGGGTCCCTGATGTCAGGTGGAGCAATCATTATTTTGCGTGTAATAAGGAGGCATTTCCTTGCATGCGGCCGTGGACCCAGCTGTCGGTCTTTCCACGTAAAGTCCACTTTAGATGCATGTCGGTCGTTGACCACGTTGACCAGGCCACACCGAGAGCACCAGGGTGGTGGACGACGGCGAGGCCTAGAAAGGGAATGACACGGAGGCAGGGAAGACTCGGCAGTTGTTTCCCACACGGAGGGGAGTACGACTGTACGAGGGTTTACTGGTTCGTCTGTCATCGCCGGAGAATAATAGCAGGTGTGGGTGAGTAGAGGGATGGCTAGGCCAGCGATGGGAGTATGGTGGGGCGGTGAGGCCTGCGCGGCAGCAGAGCCGGCCGCGGGGAGGAAGGAGCAGGCAGTCCCACCGGCGCCTGTTTGAGCGGCTGGAGCAGGAAGAGCAGAGATTGAAGAAGCACGACGGCCGTTGGATGGCCATCCAACAGTCACTGCTTGTGCGTCAACCATTTTTTAGGAAAGCCTCAAATCTGTGGAAAACAACATACAGCCCATCTGCTATTATTTCTAATAATTTACAGCTCATTTGCTAATTATTAAGGTTTTTTTTGGAGCCCATATTCTTTTTGTTAGCATTACAGCCCATATTGTGGCCACGGTTAAAAAATTATACGAAATTTTGCATTTTTCGGTGCGGTCCGAACTATTTTTAATCCCGAAATTTCGACTCACATTCAAACTGATTTTAAAAATAAGTGTATATCACTATAAAATCCAATAAATTCTCCACGCATAAAAATTAATGTAATTTCAAATCTCAAAATGAAAAAAAGATATTTAAAACTAATTGCCAGATTGATGTGTTTTAAAAATGAACAGTCCATTTCTCATTACTGATGGGCCATTTTCTCAGCCAGCCGAATGAAAGCTCTCCTCGTTTTGAAAGATTTGCAGCCCAACAGGCCTAACAAATCGACTTGGCAAATCACAAAAAAACTGGGCTGTGGCTGTGGACCCAGCTGTCAGCCTCTCCACGTATAGTACTCTTCCGATGGAATGTCGTTGACCACGTTGACCACGCCGCGCCAAGAGCACCAAGGCAGTGGACGACGGCGAGGCCTAGGAAGGGGACGACGCAGAGCCGGGGAAGACGCGGCAGTGGATGCCCACACGGAGAGGAGTACGAGGGTTCACTGGTTTGGCTGCGGTGTGAGGCTGCCGTCGCCGCAGGGCCTGGCTAGCGGTGGGAGTAGTAGGGGGCGATGAGGCCTTATCGGCAGCACAGCCGGCCATTGGAGGCAGGAGCAGGCGGTCTCCCCGGCGCTGGTTTGGGCGGCTGGTTCAAGAAGAGCAGCGATTGAAGAAGCAGCAGGACCGTTCGATTCAAATCCAACGGTTACTGCTGCTAGAATCGTTTGTTGACTAAGTTGACAAGCCCTGCATACGCGTCAACTTAGTAGGCCCACAGGTCAGCCTCCCAACCAGTGCGCCCCAGATGTCAGTGGGAGGAATCATTTTTTTCGCGTAATAAGGAGGCAGTTGATTGCGTGCGGCCAGGCCAGCGGAGGGAGTAGGGTGGGCCGGGGAAGCCTGCGTGGCATCACAGCGGGCCACAAGAAGAGGGAGCAGGCAGTCCCGCCAGCGCTAGTTTAGGCGGCTAGAGCAGGAAGATGAGAGATTGAAGAAGCACGTCAGCCGTTGGATGGACATCCAACACTAACTGCTGCTAGAATCGTGTGTTTACTGACAAAGCCTTGCGTAAACAAGTCAGCCTTGAAATATGTGGCGTGTACAGCCATTTGCTATTATTTTTAAAATTTTTACTCATTTTCTAATTCATATGGAATTTATTGCAGCCTATTTTCCATTTTTAGAATTGCTGGCCATTTTCTGGTCAGTACCAAGGTCAAAAAATTAACTACATATGTGGGAAATTTTGAAATTTCGCAAATTTTTGCTGGGGAACGAAATATTCTTAATCCAATAATTAATAGCCATACTAAAACAAATTAAAAAATAAATTAGTAATATGTCATGTTAAATCCAATGAAATACGTATAAGATATCGGTGAAAAACAAAAACAAAAAAGAAACTTATATCCCATTTGCTATATTTTTTGGAATTTTCAACCCCTTTTGATATTACTTTTAACAGACATTGATCATACTCTTAATCCAGGCTGGAATGCATCCCTCCTCGTCTTGAAAGATTTGCAGCCCAGTAATTCGTAGAAAACAAATAGGCCTAGCCTGGGTATTCTTCAAAAAGAAATACTAGGCTACCTATTTTCCCAAAGAACTGGTGCATGAGCATTTAGCTTTATTTATTTACTTATTTAACGTAGTGTAAATCATTGACCATAGCAACTACATGATCACCGGTACGCATGGCAGGCTTCTTCCGGTGATTTGCCCTGCCTTTGAAATGCTTGCCTTTCTTTCGACATTGATGGTTGGTTGGAAGAAATCGACGATGGCCCAGGTACACATTCTTCCTGCATTTGTCCAGGTATATACTTTCAGTGTCATCTAAACAGTGCGTGCATGCGTGGTATCCTTTGTTTGTCTGTCCTGAAAGGTTACTGAGAGCGGGCCAATCGTTGATGGTCACAAACAGCAACGCCTTAAGGTTAAATTCCTCCTGTCTGTGTTCATCCCACGTACGCACACCCTTTCCATTCCACAACTATAAAAGTTCTTCAACTAATGGCCTTAGGTACACATCAATTTCGTTGCCGGGTTGCTTAGGGCCTTGGATGAGAACTGGCATCATAATGAACTTCCGCTTCATGCACATCCAAGGAGGAAGGTTATACATACATAGAGTCACGGGCCAGGTGTTGTGATTGCTGCTCTGCTCCCCGAAATGATTAATGCCATCCGCGCTTAAAGCAAACCATACATTCCTTGGGTCCTTTGCAAACTCATCCCAGTACTTTCTCTCGATTTTTCTCCACTGCGACCCGTCAGCGGGTGCTCTCAACTTCCCATCTTTCTTTCGGTTCTCATTGTGTCATCGCATCAACTTGGCATGCTCTTCGTTTCTGAACAGACGTTTCAACCGTGGTATTATAGGAGCATACCACATCACCCTCGCAGCAACCCTCTTCCTGGGGGGCTCGCCATCAACATCGCCAGGGTCATCTCGTCTGATCTTTTACGGCAATGCACCGCATATCGGGCATGCGTTCAGATCCTTGTATGCACCGCGGTAGAGGATGCAGTCATTAGGGCATGCATGTATCTTCTCCACCTCCAATCCTAGAGGGCATACGACCTTCTTTGCTGCGTATGTACTGTCGCGCAATTCGTTATCCTTTGGAAGCTTCTTCTTCAATATTTTTAGTAGCTTCTCAAATCCTTTGTCAGTCACAGCATTCTCTGCCTTCCACTGCAGCAATTTCAGTACGGTACCGAGCTTTGTGTTGCCATCTTCGCAATTGGGGTATAACCCTTTTTTGTGATTCTCTAACATGCGATCGAACTTCAGCTTCTCCTTTTGACTTTCGCATTGTGTCCTTGCATCGACAATGACCCGACGGAGATCATCATCATCGGGCACATCATCTGGTTCCTCTTGATCTTCAGCTCACCCGTTGCAGCATCATTGGGCACATTGTCTGGTTCCTCTTGATCTTCACCAGCTCCCCCGGTTGCAGCATCACCGTATTCTGGGGGCACATAGTTGTCATCGTACTCTTCTTCTTCGCCGTCTTCCATCATAACCCCTATTTCTCTGTGCCTCGTCCAAACATTATAGTGTGGCATGAAACCCTTGTAAAGCAGGTGGGAGTGAAGCATTTTCCTGTTAGAGTAAGACCTTGTATTCCCACATTCAGTGCATGGACAACACATAAAACCATTCTGCTTGTTTGCCTCAGCCGCATCGAGAAACTCATGCATGCCCTTAATGTACTCGGAGGTGTGTCTGTCACCGTGCATCCATTGCCGGTTCATCTGCGTGCATTATATATAATTAAGTGTCAAAATTAATAGAAATTCATCATCACATTAAAACCAAAGTGCATACATAGTTCTCACCTAACAACATATAGCTCTCCAGAGCATCTAATTAATTAAACCATACATTGAAACTATGTAAAACATTTCAATGCGAAAACAAATGCGATCATAATCGCAACCAAGGTAACAATTGATCCAACGGCATAATGATACCAAGCCTCGGTATGAATGGCATATTTTCTAATCTTTCTAATCTTTAAGCGCATTGCATCCATCTTGATCTTGTGATCATCGAAGACATCCGCAACATGCAACTTCAATATCATCTTCTCCTCCTCAATTTTTTTTATTTTTTCCTTCAACAAATTGTTTTCTTCTTCAACTAAATTTAACCTCTCGACAATAGGGTCGGTTGGCATTTCTGATTCACATACAACCTACATAAATAAAATCTATGTCACGTTGGTCGGCATAATTTTCATAAACAATAAATGAACCAATAGTTATAAAGATAATATATATACCACATCTGAATCATAGACAGGACGAGGGCCGACGGGGGCGGATACCAAAACCATCGCACTATATAAGATGCAATAATAAAAGTAAGAAAATAATACAAGTATCTATGTAAACATACAAGTAACAATATTTTTCCTTTCAGAAAGAAGATAAGAACAAGAGGCTCACCACGGTGGTGCCGGCGATGAGCTCGGCGCGGGTGATCGACGGCGGTGAAGACGGGGACGGGGCGTGACGGACCGCTAAACCTAGACAAATATTATGGAAAATGGAGCTTGGAGGTCGAGCTTGGAGAGGAGAAAGCTTAAGTAGTGTAGCTCGGGCATTCCATCGAACACCTTGTGTGCATAGGAGGTGAGCTAGAGCACCACCAAGCCCTCTCCCCCTCGGCCAGAGAAAAACAGAGCACTGGGGTGCTCTGCTCGCGAGCGAGGGGTATATATAGGCACCTCATTGGTCCCGGTTGGTGACATGAGCCGGGACTAAAGGGGAGCCTTTAGTCCCAGTTCAAGCCACCAACCGGGACCAATGGTGGTGGGCCAGGAGCGAGGCCCATTGGTCTCGGTTCATCCCACCAACCGGGACCAAAAGGTCCAGATGAACCGGGACCAATGGCCCACGTGGCCCGGCCGGCCTCCTGGGCTCACGAACCGGGACCAATGCCCACATTGGTCCCTGTTCTGGTCTGAACCGGGACTAATGGGCTGACCCGGCCTGGACCAAAGCCCTATTTTCTACTAGTGCCTCTTCCTTTTCTTCCTCTCCTCTTGTTCTCCTCTTCCTTTTCTTCCTGCTCTTCTTCTCCTTTTTCCTCTTCTTATTTTCCTTTTTCCTCTCCTAAATATATAAAACTTTTCCAGAAATGAAACTAACCTGAAATGTACTAAATCAGAGAACATATATAGATAATCCTTTTCTAAATATTTAAATCTAACTTTTGCATATATGAACATATATACACAACGAACATACAAACATATATACATTTTTATAAAAAAGCAAAATACAAAATACAAACATATATATGAAAAAAAATCTGAAAAGAAGCAATATACACAATATATATACTGACATATATACATAATATACACAAAGAAGCAATATACACAATATACACAAGCATATAATATATGAAAAAACAGGGGGGCCG